>NW_015645567.1:1454385-1486144 GCF_001515625.1 Sinocyclocheilus rhinocerous | reverse complement strand
ACATCAGAAATGGATATTATATAATATATGCTTTTTTGAACATTATATTAAAAAACATATTGAACATATTTAAAAAGGACTTTTTACACGGCACCCCTGCTCTCGACAGACGGCACCCCGGTTGGGAAACACTGGTGTAGAGTATCTCACATAAATACAGTCAGTTATGGATTAAGTGAACGTACACAGGTGGGTGAAAACTGAACGTGTGTCAGTATTACATGCATGCCTTCCGTCTTAATGGGACAGCATTCCTAATTAAGTACCTATCTGTGTCATTAATGTGAACCAACAAAAGATGATAAATAAATATGTTTTGATTCAAATTTCTCATAAGCTTAATTGATTTGGTCTAAAGAGAGAAGAATTAATGACTATTTTTGTTTGAAGACTACATATAAAATAGCTACCAAAATAAATGTTGGTAACTGCAGTTTGACTAAAAGTAATGACTAAAGGTTGACAAAAATGCAATGACTTTTCGTCGACTAAAACTATGAAAGACTCAAATGACTAAAATGTGACAGACATTTAAGCATTTAAATGCCTGTCAAAATTAACAATGCTATCTATCTATCTATCTATCTATCTACCTGTCCGTCCGTCCAACTAACTAGCTAGCTAGCTAGCTAGCTAGCAAAAAAGCTAAAATGAAATAATTGTGTAAATCCATAAATATATTTGACTATATGGCTTGAATTAACGCAGCTGGTTTGCTGCATGTACTGTACTGAAAATGACCCTCACCTTGGATATCCAAGTGTGTTTTACTGGCGTCTTGGTTTCTGTCGTTCCCGTATGCTGTCACGTATAAGAGCTATTCAAACGTCTCTGTGTGCGACAGCACAGCGCAGTGTTCCTCTCTGTCACTCGCAGCTGCTGCTTTTCCCACCACATTTCATCTGCTCTAAACGAAGCACAAGACGAGTCACTAAATTACTGTGCAGTGTGTTCCAGCTTCACTGTCTCTTTTTGTCTTTACACCTTTCCTCCTAAATAAAGATGCCTCACTCTAGTCGCATGGACCCTTCCCACAATCCCCTTCAGCAACAGCAGCATCAATCTCTCCATGGTAACTCCAACATGGGTGCCCCCGGTGGACCCATGCACTCCCGCAACTCCTCCCAGAATCCCCGGATGCACACAGACAGCTTTGGGCTGGGGGGCCCCGGGGGACCCGGCGACGTTTCAGAGCCGGCCCTTGATGTAAGTCAGAATCAATCATCTATTCCAGATCAAAGCAATGACTTTTGCCCATGGTGTCAACACTTTAAATCAGAGGTCTGCAGAGCACAACTGCCCGTTTCTGTGGGATTTTACTCTTATGTACACCCACTACCAACTTATAATGATCTTCTTCCCACCCGTTCTTGTTTAATTGAGGTCCCATGCATGCAGTTATGCATGTTTAAAGCTGTTCGTTCCCCTTTTCGGAAAGATTTAGCAAGCACTTTTGGGTAACGGCCAGCCCCACATCTGCTTTGGGATGCATTTGCGCTTATTAACTATTTTGGAATATTGGTTATAGTGTTCTACTCTTAAAGAGATAGTTCACCCTCATATCTATCCAAACCTGTATGACTTCGAAACAAAAAAGTGTCTCCATTGAAAGTCCAGATAATCAAAACTTAGAAGATCCAAAAAATGTCTTAAAATTGTATCCATGTAATTCAAGCTGTTTAATCCAAGTCTTGTAAAGAGATACAATCACTTTATATGTTGAAAAGATTTCATTTAGGCTTTTGTTCACATATGAACACACATACAGAGTGAATCACATCACTATAACAAATCTCATTGGTTTTCGCACATCATGGACGCATGTTTGAGCTTCCATGTTTACCATATGTGATGTGCTCTATGAATGTGTCAGTCATTGCTTAGCTGTAAATAAGTGTCTAAATTCAATCTGTTAATCAATTCAATTCATATGAATTGTTTTTGTGATGTGTTTTTGACCATTTTGGATCTTCTAAGTTTTTGTTACCTGCAGAGAAAGAAACATTCCAGATTTCATTAAAATTTCTTAATTTGTGTTTAGAAGATTAACCAAAGTCCCATGGGTTTGGAACGACATGAAGGTGAGTAAATGATGACAGCATATTCATTTTTGGGTGAACTATCCCTTTAACTCCCGTGATTAAAGCAATTCACAGATTTCCTGCAAAAATCAGTTCAAAAGATTCCATTTGAGCCTAGTGATTATTTAATAGATTCACAGACTTCGCAGCAATGTTGGAAACAGGACTGTTTTTGTGTTATAGAAAAATAACTGGCCATCTCCCCCTACAAATCATAAACGTACTTTTGCTGGCGCAACAAATCTCTAATTTAATCCCACGATAATGCAGACCTCTGCTTTGAATGTAATTTATAGGTAAATAATTCAGCATGTTTATGAAAAGCCAGCTATGTTGAATTTATTATTACCATTATAAACAGTTTTGAGTGTCGTTTATATTGCCTTAGGGTGGTTCTTAACTCTGGATTTCCCTATTTGTTTTCCAGCTTCTCCCAGAGCTGACAAACCCAGATGAGTTGCTGTCCTACTTGGGTCCTCCTGACCTTCCCAACAACAGTAACGATGACCTGCTTGCTCTGTTTGAGAGCAACTGAGCCCCCCGTCCCGCTCATTCATCAGTCACACATCGCCGTCCAACACACAGCCTCCCTAAACCCTCACACTCCCGACTCATCGAGGGGAGCTTTGGGAAGCCTAGCAGATATCCGATTACGTCTTTGCACTGTTTCCTCCTGAGACTGGAATGCAGTGACTCATGGGAAGGTGCAACGAAGATCTTTCTTTTTTTTTTCTTCCTCCTGTGACAATGTTACTGTTCGTCTGCTTCTCTGAACTCTGTCGAGATTTTATTGTGAATTTCAGTTTGAAAGAGTTCCCGCTCTTCTCTCGAATCATTTGTAGAAAGATGCCTCATCTCACATCAGACTCGTGTGGTGTAAATGACATTGTGTGGGGTGGGTCATTGTTCGTTTTTTCATTGCAGCTCCTGTTTTCAATCTAAATTAGATGAGGAATTCACTTCAGTGCTGATCTAAAGTACTACACTTCAGAAATCACACGGGGAAAGCCAAAGTGTCTCTGTTGTAACTTGAGAAAAACAAACGGATGAACGTAATTCTCTTAATAAACAGGCAGACTTTATTTCTTTATTTTTATTTCAGTTTTATTTCTTCCTTTTTTTTGCCCAGAGATGACCACAAACTAGCTCCATGTGACGTATCATGGTTTTAAACCACAAATGACTTGATCTTAAGTGAACTTTACTTGAAGAAGACCTCAAGTGTAGCCTTTTTCCTTTTAAACGTGCTAATAGAGGCAATCACAATGTGTCAGACCTTAAACAGTAGCATTAAAGAAGTGCATTATTACATTTTGCACACACACCGAGCCCTTCAAGAGTTACTGTATTTCCCTTCACACGAAGGAAATTGAAGGCAAAGAGTCATCTTTTGTGACACCCACACACAGGTGGGTGAAAACTGAACGTGTGTCAGTATTACATGCATGCCTTCCGTCTTAATGGGACAGCATTCCTAATTAAGTACCTATCTGTGTCATTAATGTGAACCAACAAAAGATGATAAATTAAATATGTTAAGTAAACCTACTGTATCTGAAAAATGAGTTTCATTTGTATCTCTTTCGTATTTGTTTTATTGTCTTATTCTGCTTCTTTTTCAAAAAATATAAATTATATATATTATATATGAACAACTATCATTTTTATAAGTTGCTCCCTTTTCACAACTGTTAAAAGGATAGTTCACCCAAAAATTAAAATTGTCATCATTTATTCAAGTTTTTCCAAATTCAATCCTTGATTCAAATCTCTCATAAGCTTAATTGATTTGGTCTAAAGAGAGAAGAATTAATGACTATTTTTGTTTGAAGACTACATATAAAATAGCTACCAAAATAAATGTTGGTAACTGCAGTTTGACTAAAAGTAATGACTAAAGGTTGACAAAAATGCAATGACTTTTCGTCGACTAAAACTATGAAAGACTCAAATGACTAAAATGTGACAGACATTTAAGCATTTAAATGCCTGTCAAAATTAACAATGCTATCTATCTATCTATCTATCTATCTACCTGTCCGTCCGTCCAACTAACTAGCTAGCTAGCTAGCTAGCAAAAAAGCTAAAATGAAATAATTGTGTAAATCCATAAATATATTTGACTATATGGCTTGAATTAACGCAGCTGGTTTGCTGCATGTACTGTACTGAAAATGACCCTCACCTTGGATATCCAAGTGTGTTTTACTGGCGTCTTGGTTTCTGTCGTTCCCGTATGCTGTCACGTATAAGAGCTATTCAAACGTCTCTGTGTGCGACAGCACAGCGCAGTGTTCCTCTCTGTCACTCGCAGCTGCTGCTTTTCCCACCACATTTCATCTGCTCTAAACGAAGCACAAGACGAGTCACTAAATTACTGTGCAGTGTGTTCCAGCTTCACTGTCTCTTTTTGTCTTTACACCTTTCCTCCTAAATAAAGATGCCTCACTCTAGTCGCATGGACCCTTCCCACAATCCCCTTCAGCAACAGCAGCATCAATCTCTCCATGGTAACTCCAACATGGGTGCCCCCGGTGGACCCATGCACTCCCGCAACTCCTCCCAGAATCCCCGGATGCACACAGACAGCTTTGGGCTGGGGGGCCCCGGGGGACCCGGCGACGTTTCAGAGCCGGCCCTTGATGTAAGTCAGAATCAATCATCTATTCCAGATCAAAGCAATGACTTTTGCCCATGGTGTCAACACTTTAAATTAGAGGTCTGCAGAGCACAACCGCCCGTTTCTGTGGGATTTTACTCTATGTACACCCACTACCAACTTATAATGATCTTCTTCCCACCCGTTCTTGTTTAATTGAGGTCCCATGCATGCAGTTATGCATGTTTAAAGCTGTTCGTTCCCCTTTTCGGAAAGATTTAGCAAGCACTTTTGGGTAACGGCCAGCCCCACATCTGCTTTGGGATGCATTTGCGCTTATTAACTATTTTGGAATATTGGTTATAGTGTTCTACTCTTAAAGAGATAGTTCACCCTCATATCTATCCAAACCTGTATGACTTCGAAACAAAAAAGTGTCTCCATTGAAAGTCCAGATAATCAAAACTTAGAAGATCCAAAAAATGTCTTAAAATTGTATCCATGTAATTCAAGCTGTTTAATCCAAGTCTTGTAAAGAGATACAATCACTTTATATGTTGAAAAGATTTCATTTAGGCTTTTGTTCACATATGAACACACATACAGAGTGAATCACATCACTATAACAAATCTCATTGGTTTTCGCACATCATGGACGCATGTTTGAGCTTCCATGTTTACCATATGTGATGTGCTCTATGAATGTGTCAGTCATTGCTTAGCTGTAAATAAGTGTCTAAATTCAATCTGTTAATCAATTCAATTCATATGAATTGTTTTTGTGATGTGTTTTTGACCATTTTGGATCTTCTAAGTTTTTGTTACCTGCAGAGAAAGAAACATTCCAGATTTCATTAAAATTTCTTAATTTGTGTTTAGAAGATTAACCAAAGTCCCATGGGTTTGGAACGACATGAAGGTGAGTAAATGATGACAGCATATTCATTTTTGGGTGAACTATCCCTTTAACTCCCGTGATTAAAGCAATTCACAGATTTCCTGCAAAAATCAGTTCAAAAGATTCCATTTGAGCCTAGTGATTATTTAATAGATTCACAGACTTCGCAGCAATGTTGGAAACAGGACTGTTTTTGTGTTATAGAAAAATAACTGGCCATCTCCCCCTACAAATCATAAACGTACTTTTGCTGGCGCAACAAATCTCTAATTTAATCCCACGATAATGCAGACCTCTGCTTTGAATGTAATTTATAGGTAAATAATTCAGCATGTTTATGAAAAGCCAGCTATGTTGAATTTATTATTACCATTATAAACAGTTTTGAGTGTCGTTTATATTGCCTTAGGGTGGTTCTTAACTCTGGATTTCCCTATTTGTTTTCCAGCTTCTCCCAGAGCTGACAAACCCAGATGAGTTGCTGTCCTACTTGGGTCCTCCTGACCTTCCCAACAACAGTAACGATGACCTGCTTGCTCTGTTTGAGAGCAACTGAGCCCCCCGTCCCGCTCATTCATCAGTCACACATCGCCGTCCAACACACAGCCTCCCTAAACCCTCACACTCCCGACTCATCGAGGGGAGCTTTGGGAAGCCTAGCAGATATCCGATTACGTCTTTGCACTGTTTCCTCCTGAGACTGGAATGCAGTGACTCATGGGAAGGTGCAACGAAGATCTTTCTTTTTTTTTTCTTCCTCCTGTGACAATGTTACTGTTCGTCTGCTTCTCTGAACTCTGTCGAGATTTTATTGTGAATTTCAGTTTGAAAGAGTTCCCGCTCTTCTCTCGAATCATTTGTAGAAAGATGCCTCATCTCACATCAGACTCGTGTGGTGTAAATGACATTGTGTGGGGTGGGTCATTGTTCGTTTTTTCATTGCAGCTCCTGTTTTCAATCTAAATTAGATGAGGAATTCACTTCAGTGCTGATCTAAAGTACTACACTTCAGAAATAACACGGGGAAAGCCAAAGTGTCTCTGTTGTAACTTGAGAAAAACAAACGGATGAACGTAATTCTCTTAATAAACAGGCAGACTTTATTTCTTTATTTTTATTTCAGTTTTATTTCTTCCTTTTTTTTGCCCAGAGATGACCACAAACTAGCTCCATGTGACGTATCATGGTTTTAAACCACAAATGACTTGATCTTAAGTGAACTTTACTTGAAGAAGACCTCAAGTGTAGCCTTTTTCCTTTTAAACGTGCTAATAGAGGCAATCACAATGTGTCAGACCTTAAACAGTAGCATTAAAGAAGTGCATTATTACATTTTGCACACACACCGAGCCCTTCAAGAGTTACTGTATTTCCCTTCACACGAAGGAAATTGAAGGCAAAGAGTCATCTTTTGTGACACCCACACAAATACACACACGCACACCTCAGTTTTGGCACAAACTCAAGACTAATTTTATGCCACACCCTGTTCTCTGTTTTCGTCTCTCTTCTTGTTAGTTTCTTTCCCCCTCAATGTTCTTTTTAACAACGGTCTTCCTCCCCTGTGGGTTTAAGGCCACGAGGTCTGGAGTTCTAGCATTACGGAAAAAGGACTAGAATCTGTGATTGTCATCGGCTCAAATCACACCCTCACTTGTGGACACATTTCACTTGCCCTTAAATATGCAAGTTTGGGCTGTTATTTGGTAGAAATTCAGTTTTCTTCGTCAACAAAATGTGTGAAGCTTTGAAACCAGACAGAGCACAAGCAGCCCTGTAGCACCTTGTAGACAAGTTATAAAACACAAATGCACACAAGGACATTTTTTGGACAAACACCTTCCCGTAGTGAGATTTTGCTCTGACAAATCTGGGTGGGTGGGAGCGTCACAACAGGAAATGGACTAATGTTTATAGCCACACTCGTAATTGAGGAGGAAAACATTGGGATTCATGTGAAATATGTACAGATATAGTATTATTATTGTCACAGATGTGAACTTTCTCTTAACCCCATGATATGGAGAAAAAAAGGACATTTTAAACACTATGACAAGAGGTCATGTCAGGCATTCCCCCCCCGTTTTCCATTCAGCGCTCGCTTTCTCGGCGTGGAGGGGAGATGAGTCTGCGGTCGATTGCTGTCTTGTCTGATTTTATTATTTATCATTGCTCTTTGGGCACCATTAGCGAAGTGCAGTTTGTATATTAACAATACAGGGAGTATCAAGAGTCGTCGGATATGCTTTTCTTCTTCTTTTTTTTTTTATTGTTTGAAGTCATTTGTGTATCATACAATTTTATCTTTGATTATATAATAATTGTTATTATAATTATAAAGATAATTGATGGGCCTGTATGCATCTCTCTTCTGTGTTAACTAGCAGAGTTTATGAATTTGTTAGAAAGAGAAAAAAAAATGAATTCACCATCAAAATCTGTGACCATGATCATGAAAAACTGAGAAACCAGCATCACTTGATCAAACTGTTCAAAAAGATGTTTGACTGTCATGTGTTGGTGGATCACTAAGTTCTATCAGTTGAATTAAACATGTACAATTGAAATCGATTTGTTTTTCTAAAGATGTGAAATATTTCCATTATGTTTTATAAGTAAAGACTTAAGCCCCATTGCGTTTCATTGGCTTTATTTGGAGAGAGCAGAGCAGCACCGCATTGTGACAAGACGCGGGAACACAAGGGGGCGTGTCCGGACAAAGGTGCGTGTCATGCAAGAAGACGGGCGTACTGAGGAGGGGGGAAAAAAGCTTTTTGTGTAACTCGGTTCGCTTCGTATCTTTCACTAATGAGTTGACACATCAATTAGGACTCCATAATTTAGGAAATGTAGAAACAAATAAATTTAACCCTCTAACATTCGTTATCCGTGATAACATTTTGTGCCGTAATGGCGAATTCAGCTGCTGGCCACCGCCCTCGCGCCATTACAGACCGCTGGTACACGCCCACACTATTCCCTCGTTGCTCATTGGATGGAACGCAGTAATGTAATTTATATCTACTCTTACGGGCCAATGAGGATGTCGAACAAACGCCCTCCCTCTGAACCTTGCGTTCGAACGCCGCGGTAATTTATTCATCCGCGCCGCCTCTGATTGGACAACGCGCACGTCATTCAGCGGATCCACGGCTTCATAGGTTCCAATTGAAAAAAAGGGCTGCTGGCAGCTTCAATATATTCCGTTTTCGCACGCGTCCTACTTCCCGATGAGCTGCGGCATTTTGTAGGATTCGTTCGGTGACCAGCTACTAATACAAATAGGTTTTTTTTGCCATCATGGCCAATCCCAGAGTTTTTTTTGACATCACCATCGATGGAAAGAGTCCTGGGAGGATTGTAATGGAGGTAGGTCACAGAAAGTGACTGAATAGCGGTTGATGCCAGAAAAAATAATGTCTTTTGCATTTGCATCATCCAGTCATTATAGAATCTAATAATTGCTTCCATTAAAATAAATTTAAAAGCCTGTCGTGCGTGTAATGTGACTGTTTTAGCATCACTCATTTGAAATAGGTGGATGGGGGAAGCAATTTTGCTTGCCGCGTGCCGAGCAGCAACATTGTTACATTTCGCTGTTTATCAGATGCTCTAATGTTGCCGGTTGTGATTGACACGGAACGCCGTCCGTCGATCTGAGCCAGACTCTGACAGAATGCTGTCATTGACAGGAGAGACTGACAGCTGAGCGCACGCGGCGGAGTTTTCAGTGATTACAAGCGCAGGCTGCGCGTATGGAGCGATGCACACCACTTTTTTTTTTAATACGGACGCCATTTTCACCATTTTTTCATAACCCAAAGATGCCATTTTGAAAAGGGAGGGGTGAATAGTGGAGTTTGTCTAGCTGGCTAGCGAAACTTGTTCACCAGAACTGAATTTATTGCATCCCAGCGCTGTCATATTTTCACTTCTTCCCAAATTATAAGTAATGAAATTGATTTTGAATGCGCAGACCTAATCAATAAGCGACTGGCGTTACATTTTGACTCGGTACTGCAGAAATGTCAGTCAATGCACTTGTGCAGAGTAACTCGCGAGCTCTGGTGAATGTCGATGTTTGCAGAGAAACGCGGAAGTCACGAGTTTAACCTGTTTTACGTCACACCAGTAGAACCCGCTTTGTCCTGCTATTGTTTTCGTATTTTAAGTTATGGTATAAAATCTATGCTTACTCGTTGTCAAATGGGAAAAGGTCACTACCTTCATACTTTAGCAAGAAATATTAAAGTCACTGCAAAGCCTTTAATTTATCCTTTGATTAATTCAAAATGTACAAGACTTTTACATGTACAAGATTTTTTTTAAATCACTATTTTATCTCATTATTCATGGTTGCCTTTTATTTCTTTTTCTGTGTTCATTGTTTAAAATGTTGCATTAAAGTTTTGGTAAAAGTGAATCTTCATGCATAGAAGTGAAAAAGTACACATTTATGCAGTTAAATTGTGATTTTATTTTAAATGCAGTATATGTGTGTGTGTGTATATATATATATATATGTATATGTTGATGTTCTCAAAATGGCCAATTATTTTCTAATTAATTTAAATATTTAGAAACAGAAGTCCATTGATATTTACACATATACTTTGCATATAAGCAGTTTTCTGTTAAGTAAGCTTGGACATCAGCTTAATTTCTATTTCTGGTTTTCCCCCTCCTTTTGAAACAGCTGAGAGCTGATGTTGTACCCAAAACTGCCGGTAAGTATCTTTTTTCCACATTAAATGGGTTTCTTATAAATAAATGTGGACTCTGTTTTCTCATGCATTAATGTCTCCATATCTACACAGAGAACTTCCGTGCTTTGTGCACTGGTGAGAAGGGTTTTGGCTACAAGGGCTCTGGCTTTCATCGTATCATCCCCAAATTCATGTGCCAGGTAAGATCTGAACCCCGTCATGTTATCAGACGCAATGATTTCCGCTCGCACTGATGTCGGTCGATGTCACTCCTGATGTAGGGTGGCGACTTCACCAACCATAATGGAACTGGTGGAAAGTCCATCTACGGCAACAAGTTTGCGGATGAGAACTTCACCCTGAAGCATGGAGGGAAGGGAACCCTGTCCATGGCCAATGCCGGACCGAATACCAACGGCTCCCAGTTCTTCATCTGCACTGCTGATACTACTTGGTAAACGGCTTCTTTGAGATTACTATTTTAATGTTAGATAAGAATCTTTAACATCCTTGGAACCTTTCTATTGCACTAAAGGTTCTTTAGAGCAGTGGTTTTCAAACCTCTCCATGAAGTACCCCCAGCACTGCACGTTTTGAATGTCTCCCTATATCTGACACACCCTCTTCAGGTCTTGCAGTCTCCACTAATGAGCTGATGAGTTGAATCAGGTGTGATAGATGAGGGAGACATACAAAATGTGCAGGGCTGGGGGTACTCCAGGACAGGTTTGAGAACCACTGCTTTAGAGTATAAACCGTTTAGAGCATTTCAATTTGATGTTAGTGCTAAAGTTCTTTGTTTCTCCAGGCTCGATGGCAAACACGTTGTGTTCGGGAAAGTGGTAGAAGGAATGAGCGTAGTGGATGCCATGGAGGCTAAAGGAAACAGCAGCGGGAAATGCTCTGCCAAGGTCGTGATTGCTGATTGTGGCCAACTTTAATTGTTTCTTACTCACCTCCCATTTCAACCAGGCACATTCCTCACTATATAGATTTTTTTCTTTTTATTGCCATTCCTGAATGAGATGCTTATTCCATGTGTCATGGTCCTGTTTTATGTATTCTGACGGTCCCCAGGACACAATCTGTTAAACATGGATTAAAGATGGATCAAGATTCCTTTCAACAGGTTTTTGTTTTCTTTCTTTTCTTGGAACAGACAGCTCAGCTCAATTGTTGTTAAAGAAATCTGAGATATTTCATTTAGCATGTGCTGATATGCTCTTGTAATAGAAGTCTTCAAAAGGAGCCCATTAAAGTCTGTTTTGGTTCTAAAATGGCAGCGTACTGCTGCAGTTCGTCCTAGTGGCCAGCTGGTGGCGGTACTTTATTAGTGCAGTGGTTCTCAACAGGGTTAACTAAAAATAAAACCATAAAACATTATTTGAAATGGCATCAATTAACTGGCTTTCTAACTAGCTTTTTATTTCAGCTAGCTGCTGAGGCAAAATTTTTCATTTAGTTTAAATTGATGTACTAAAATAAACTAGTAAACTAAAAAAAAATACACTACATAGAAAAACTATATTTTAATAAATATAATAAAACCATATATAAACACTTGGAAAACAAAATTACTAAAATTAGTCAAAATAGTAATGAAATGATACTAAAATAATGGTCTTGCTTTAAGTAAAAATTGATGTCTGTAAAATCCAACAATTATATGCATGTTAATATGTACCCTATTATTACCATAACCTGCATAGGCCCAGAAATATGCATGTTAAGTCCTATTTGATTCCAATTTAGCATTTGTTTTCTGTCCCACTAAATTTAAATGAATTAAATTCATTAAGTGAATACTTACAAAATATCTTGCATGCTAACACAGGACACAAAAAAAAAGAAACCCACAGTACTGTATGTAAACATTATGCAAACATTTTAAACCAGACATACAAAAAAACATTACAAATGATGCTTTGCAACAGCAGAGCTTTTAAATAAACGTCTTTTGTCTGAATTGTACAAGATTATTAGGTAAAAATGTCGCCCGTATCAGAGAACTTCATTCGAAGTTAACCTTAATGAGGTTCGAGTTTGGCAGAAAAGCAGGTTTAGAGCAGCTCATCCAGCAGGTTTCCCGGGCTGTGCGTTTGCCCCAGAGCAGCACTGATGGGGTTGTTGCATATGGGACATGAAGATCTCACTTCACCAGACACCTGGTAAGACAAATCAATAGAAACGCTTCTCAACAGTTAAGCTGAAATTACTCTGGCCTGTTCACACCAAGGACGATAACTATAACAAACTTAATCGTTCTAAATCATAGACTGTATAAAAACAGTTCTAAATCTACTAGAACATGGAAGTCCACACCACAACTATAATGATAGGGTGACCATACATCCGATTCTCCTATTTTTCTCTAAATTGCCTAAAATCATGTTTTTGTACGCGTATTTGCATTGCGACAGCGTTCTCTGTAGATCCCGCCTTCTCGCACGCCATGATTGGTCGATTATGTACAATGCCTGCACGCTATTGGTCAAACTACTTTTCAGTCATTGCCTTCAGCAAGCATGAAAACCTGGACATTTTGGGCCATTTAGAAATCCTGGCCAAGATATGTCCGGGAAAAAGAGGACGTGTATGGTGACCCTAAATAACGATAACGGCACAGAACGACTTTTCCCAGCTGATGGACGGTAAAAACATTGACAGCCAATCAGAATCCACCCTTAAAGCGAGAGACAGACATAACGGCGGTGCGTGCTCATAATAATAAACGTAGCGTTATCTTGCGTTTGTGTGTGGGCGCTAAAATAATTAACGTTACTTATCTTTATAGGTCTTGTTCTCGGTGCGAACGGGCTTTTAGAGTTACGAGGCACAGCCAGGGTGTGTTCGCTTCAATTAACCTCTTATTTACCTATAAACCTCTCTGGACCTTTATTTCATAGCATTAGCATGATAAAAGACATGGGAGGGATTTACCTCTCGTGAAAGGCGTGTTGGCATGGTAACACTCCACGCTCATCTTTTGTCCTGAAGTCCTCCAAACAGACTGCACATGTTAACTGAGAAAACAGGATGTTACAAGAGGGAAAATCAGAGGTTTAGAAGGTCTCAAAACTTCCCAAGTAGTCAAATAACTTTTATCTTTTTAATAACCTATAACTTAAGACAAAACTTTTACCCCATGTGCATGTAACCATGTTGTTTCATCTTCAAATACAACCTGTAATGCAAAACACAGTTGCTTATCTTATAGTGAGCAAAAAGTATTTAGACACAGTTGATTAATTTTGCAACATCAACAATTGAACCGAATTAAATGAACAATTAACTAACTCAAGCTGAATAATGACATTGTTGCCTTTTGTAGAGCTGCTTATAGCTGAAATAAACTCATGTGAACAGAATTGAACCAATACAGAACTGACTGGAGCCAAATAATGACATTATTATCTTAAGTAGAGCTGCTTTATAGCTGAAACTAAATCTCATATTTGAATTTTGCATAAATTATTCTATTATTTTCCTGTTGATACTGTGAAGCTGCTTCAAAACAATCTCTATTTTATAAAACGCTATATAAATACAGGTGACGACTTAATTGACACAAAAATGTCTGAAAGTCACTGCATTAAATAAAAAAAATCACAGAAAGTGTCATTCATTTAGAAATGGCACAAGCACACTTTCTAAGCACATTTTCTCTGTTGGCAAAGATCAGCTTGAAAATGTAATGTGTTTGAGGTTAGTGAATGTGTTGATAGTTTATGTGATTTTCTACACCTGTGGTTCCTCTAATAGGACACCTGTGTGAACCTGAGGAGAACTGACTTCAAACATCCACTAAAAATCACCGGCAGATTCAAAGCGAGACTTCAAACATGAAGAAAAGTGACATTAGTGAAGAGAAAAATCCTGCAGCATCTGAGACGTTTTTAAGTGTGATGTAAGTGTCAAATACCTTCTGATGATATCATTTATAATGTGCACTCATCATCTTGTATCCAGCTCTCACATGGCGAGCTTGATGTCTCAATTTACTGCAGAGAAAAACAGGCCAAACCATTCATTAACAAGGGTTGACTTTGTTAAAAAGAATTATTTCTAACTTAAAAAAAAAAAAAAAAAAGTATAAAAATTATAGAAATGTATTTTATTTGAAAATGTTCAATTTATTAATTTTTTTCTCTAGACATCAGTATGGCAGTACAGGCAAAGGTTGTGGTGTGTCGTATGTTTCTAAACACAAATTTGGCAAGTGAGGGTTTGTAGTTCTCGGTGTTTGACATGACATTAGCCAAAAGCCTTTGGTCAAAAATAGCATTGTGAACAAAAAGCACGGAGATACAATCTAGTCCTGAATTGTTCGAGTTTGGAAGCGCGTGAGGCCAGAGGAAGCCCCTTCTGCTCTGCAGCTGTCAGTCTGTCACAGGCGTTATTCACAGGAAAATACTGATGAAGTCCAGGCACAAAGAAGAGTTTTAGAAACGTTATCCAGGATCTGCATGGTCCAAACGGGCTGTTCTGTTAAACTATTACGGATTTAGTCTCAATATTACAGTCACACTTACCTTATAAAGAAGCAGCAGACTATCAGGCTTAAAACAAAGACAAAGATCCCAGTGCCAAAGATGACCACATCGATGTTGAGAGGTTCCTGAGAGGTCACTGGAGGCATGGTGTTTTAAATATCAATCATTTCCTGAAGATGAAAAAGAAGCCGTGAAAGAAGTCAAAAACAATTGATATGCCATTTATGGAAAATTAGTTGATTCTTTGTAAGACAACACAATATGATACCCATTAACAATGCAGTTTCATAACAATACGAGCCTTAGGGCAATATTTATCAAATTGTAAGGTTAGAAAACCAAAGAAAAAAAGCATTGAAAGTCTTAAAAGCAAACAGCATTTATTTCAAACATGTTAGCACTTTTTACAGATTAAAAAAAAACATTTTTTTAAATTTACAATGACATTAAATATTAATTTAAAAATAAATCTCACCATTATAAACAGGCTCCTGTGTGTCTTCACTTCACTGTTTATTCTTCATACTCGGATTTGTTGATTCTCACGGATCAAGCGTCAAATGAATCCCTGACTGTTTAGTCGCATCTACAGTTTTGAGAGCATGTAAATGTGAATAAAATAAACTCCCGACTGGATCACGGAGATCAAACAATGTAACGGACCGCAGAAAGACATAAATATCCACATGCACGAGAAAACAGTAAACCCGGCCTTTAATTCAGGAGGCGGAGCCTAAATATCAGACTCACTCATTATTCAGTGATTCACCTCTCATGTTAAAACTTCTCATGTTCATCAAAATAAATTGCACTATTATAAAAAGAAACCGTAATAATATAACATTATATGGTATAATTAGTATAAATATATTTAGTGTAATAGTATATTAACAGACTAGTATAGAAATATTAGTGTAAGTATAAATATAGGCTATATGTTTAAATGGTAGCTTTATTATACAACAGAAAACGTTTGTGACCTCTAAAATATATATATTTTTTTGCATGAATAGCTCTTAAAATATGATATTGTTTAAAAAAATCATAAATATTTCTTAACCCAGGTAAAGTTTATTTCAAACTGTTTTATTTGAAAATAAATAAATCACAGTCAAAGCCTCCTAATTTTGTTTTCCATTTAATTAAGCAAAATTATTTAAGAATCACAATAGACAAAGTCTGTTGTTTTTTAAACCTTTTTTAAAATCTTTTTATTGGTATTTAACAAGACAGTACATAATGATACAATCAGTAAAAATAAGAGATAGACAAACTAGTTATCTGAATTTTTTTGCAATATTAACCCCAGAGAAAATGAGATTTTAAAAGGCATGTTTAGGCAGAAATATGACCTGTTTAAAGGCAAATTTGGGCCAGTAGCTTTAGAGTCTTTGTATGCTGGGAGCTGATCATGTTGACTCGGTGAGTTATTTCTTCACACCCTCCTAACAAGTCTGACATTAGACACCATCAGACACCACAGTAAATTCACAGAAGATTCATTTATTGTTTAATATATGCCATGAGAGCGTTCCTGCTCATTGCATGACCGTACGACAGAATTATAAAGAGTTATTCTTAATTCTTTAAATAAAGAAAATTCAGTCCATTGCCAATTTTCAATTTTGCTCACTTTCTCGTTATGCTGGACATTCAGCTGTGTTGGGATTAAGAAAAAAAAAAAAAAAAACTTGGATCAACCTTAGTGCAACCCAGACCATAATATGTTGAACATAGTATGCCAAATGTGACAGTAGAAATGTTTTGTTTGTTTTTTTCATTTTATTTTATTGCTTTTTAACTACATAATTACTGGAATTAGGTGATTGTAAATATGTCTGTAGTGTAGACCATTTGTAGTTTCTCTTTTAACATTTTCAAATAACAAATGATTGATTCCTAGTCCTCCATGCTCCCTCACCAACTTCATTATTCACAAGCAAACAGCCCTAAACATTCAGTGGTTCTCTGTCAACTTTCAGCTCTGCTCTCTGACAAACAAGACTTTAACAAAGGTTAAATTACACCACAGTGCAACATTCAGACGAGACTTCAAAATTCTCTACTTCAATGTAAACTTAGAGTCAGCCTTCACAGGGACAGTGAGGCCAGATTTCATATTTCATAAGTCAGTCAATTTAAATGTGAATACTTTATCATGAAATTCAAAACATTTAAATTCAACATGCACTACATGACTTTGAATGACATGACCACATGATGGAGATATATTAAGGGTTCTCATCCGAAGGATGGTGCTTGTTGACAGTACAGTGTCCCCGTCACTATACTGGGGCGTTAGGACCCACACAGACCACAGGGTGAGCACCCCCTGCTGGCCTCACTAACACCTCTTCCAGCAGCAACCTAGTTTTCCCAGGAGGTCTCCCATCCAGGTACTGACCAGGCTCAGCCCTGCTTAGCTTCAGTGGGAAACCAGTCTTGGGCTACAGGGTGATATGGCTGCCGGTATTAAAGGAATAATTCACCCAAAAATGAAAACTTGCTGAAAATGTGCTCGCCCTCAGGCCAACCAAGATGTAGATGAGTTTATTTCTTCATCAGAACAGATTTGGAGAAATGTAGCATTATATCACTTGCTCACCAATGGATCCTCTGCAAAACAGCTGATAAAAACATCACAATAATCCACACCACTCCAGTCCATCAATGAACATCTTGTGAGGAGAAAAGCTGTGTGTTTTTAAGAAACAAATCCATCATAAAGACGTTTTTAACTTCAAACCGTGTTAGTGTTTTTTAATCAAGTAAAAAATAAATAAACTAGTATATACAAAGCATTTTATTCTTTTCAATATAACATAAAAATTTAATAAAACACACACAAAATAAATAAATAAAAAAAGTGGCATGTATGGCTTTCATATTTTGTGAAATAAAAAAAATTATTAAATCTGTTTTGCTGGGGAAAATACTTTAAACAGCTATGCATAAACAGACCTTTCCAGATCAAGCACAAAAGCAACTTGGAAAATGAAATAATGTTTATTAGATATCATGTACATTATAAATAAATAAACAATGCTTTTAAATTGTTGAACACCTCATTTTGTCTCGGGCTGCACGCACCATAACTCAGAAATTTGGTCCAAAACAAGTTTAATCTCTGAGCGATCAACACTTGTTCTTAAGACACAAACTGGTGTGTAGTTTAGATCCACGTGCAGTGGAAGGGATTTGCAGTCCTGGCAGTAGTTCAGCTCCAGTTGTTGCAGTAAATATTTGTTAGGTGTTATGATGACGAACACATACACAGATACAATAAACAGCTGTCCCCAATAATACAAATGTACAGAAATTACAATAATACTAGTACACTGTAATTTATACAGCTACAGTCGGTACATTGTACTGCACTTGAGGATTTGCTGGATTTGTAAGTACAAGAAGGCTGCACTTGTGTACAGTAGCTACTCTATATTACAATACCATACAAAACAAGTTAAAAGAAACATCTTGTATAACTTGAAACATGTAGAATACTTAACATGACATCTTTTTTTTTTGTATTTATACAAAGCACACATCAATAAGTTGTGTAACAAAACTGACTGTAATTTGCATATAGTCTGGTGTACACTAGAGCTCAGTGTCATATCACATGATCTGATTCACTGTGATGAATTTGACCAGCTACATTACCTAAAATTAAATGCAAATTTAAACTTAAATGTAAAATCAATGGATCATCATGGGGTGTTCTGGACAGTCACTATGGTAGTATTTTGTGGTATATTGTTCTGGGTTGTTGCTAGGGTGCTGTTGGCAGTTGCTAAGGCATTGCTATGTCTAGGTGGTTACTAAAGTGCTCTGAGTGGTTGCTATGGTGTTGTAGGTGGTCACTAGGGTGTTGCTAAGTGGTTGCCATGACGACTAAGTGATTGATGGGGGTCTGCGGCAGTTGCTAATGGAATGTTCAGGCAGAACGCGTTTTTGCATTCAACGTGCTGTTTTTCCATTGCTTTTCTATGTAAACATGCGCGTGTAAAAACGTGGCGCTCAAGTTAAGCTTTTTTTAAAAATGCACTTGACCTTGTGCGTTTTCATTCCTCTGCCCTGCGTCTCACAGGTTGCCATGACGACTAAGTGATTGATGGGGGTCTGCGGCAGTTGCTAATGGAATGTTCAGGCAGAACGCGTTTTTGCATTCAACGTGCTGTTTTTCCATTGCTTTTCTATGTAAACATGCGCGTGTAAAAACGTGGCGCTCAAGTTAAGCTTTTTTAAAAAATGCACTTGACCTTGTGCGTTTTCATTCCTCTGCCCTGCGTCTCACATTTTAGCATTCAACTGCGCTGCTTTTACATTGTTTTTTTTTTTTATGTAAGCATGTGCAAGACGGACGTTTTTTTGGCGGGTTCTTTTGCTGTGTCTAGTGATGACAGCCTTCGAAATATCAGCGCTAAATTCATCCATTTAAAAAAACTTCTATGAACCTTGCTTTTTTCTCTATTCCACCACACTGCGTCTCGCCTTTCTAAACGTAAAGAAAAGCATTCTGTGTGAATGGCTCCTAACATGTTTTTGCATTCTACTGCACTGCTTTCATGTGATCCAACACATGCAAATTTATAACAAACTGCAATTGTGCATTATCGTTCATGCTGGAAGCTCAAATGTCGCCAAATTTGAATATCTATGGTTGTATTTTGCCTTCAAATCTTAAGTATGAACAATAGCAACAGGTTCTTGCTTATAGTGATAGTTCACCCAAAAATGAAAATTACTCCATGATTTACTCGCCTTAAAGGTGTATATGACTTTCTTCTTTCAGACGAATCCAATCAGAGTTAGTTTTCAATAGTCCAAAATAAGTCCAATAAAGCGCATCCATCGAACGCACATACGACAGTTAGCGGAAGCTAGAGATTACTGTTTATAAAGTTTTAAATATGGATATTCTTACTACAAAAACGCATCAATTTGCTCCAGGAGATCTTTATTCACTCCCCAGAGAGTGTGGGACACTTTTTAGGAAGGATGGATGTGCTTTATTGGACTTCTTTTGGACTATTGAAAAATAACACCCATTCACTGCCATTATAAAGCTTGGAAAAGCCAGGACTTTTTTTTAAATATAACTCTGATTGGATTCATCTGAAAGAATAATGTCATATACACCTAGGATGCCTTGAGGGTGAGTAAATCATGGGGTAATTTTCATTTTTGGGTGAACTATCCCTTTAAGATCTGTTCAAGATAGATGTTTTTGTTTTCCATATTTGTTTCCAGCACATGAATCTGGAAAATTCGATTCTCATTCTAGCGCATTCTGTCTGTCCAACTGACCATTTTGAACTGTATGCCAGTGGTGCGATGACATAATTTTTGTCACGCACAACCAAGTGAATTTGTGGCAAGCATAAACCAGGCTTGGGATCATTCACAACGATTTTTTTTTTGCCTTCCACTACACTGCTCTGCCTTTTTGTAAAAATGCACTAGACGGACATGTTGGACCAATGCCTTTGCTTATCTACAGTATCTTGCACATGACAAACTGTTCTAAAAATGTGGCATTAAAAGTTAACCTTGTCTACACCTTGTGTTGTTTTAATTAAACTTGCGTTTTAAATGCAAAAACGTGTGTGAATAGCCCCCTTAAGCATTCCTTCTCAATTTAATGAAAGCACGCATGTCATTCTCTGTGGTGATTAACTCGGAGCAAGCTACAGCAACATTTCAGTGGGTGGTCACATGAACAGATGTGAACATTTAACAGTGAATAAGGCATTACGCACATTTCTAGAGGTCCTGATGTAATAAGGCATTTCTACTGACCGCAGAAGGACAGCTGGAATAAACTCACTGTATGTAAAGACACTCTGCTCTCATTTACTGCAATACAAACACATTAGGTCAAGGCCTGGGTCAGAATGGTTGAAATTCATATGCTACCAGTGGCTTTATGTTACATTGCGGCTGGCACGCAGTACGCTATCCAGACCGCTGAGCTGACGTAGGAAACCGCGGTTCGGCGTGACGCCACGGTGGTCCTTCACAGTCTTGATAGCCTCCAATAAAGTCATGTTCTGCTGAATCATGAGGTAGGCCAGAACCAACGTAGCAGATCTGCTCAGCCCGACTACACAATGCACAAGAACCGTTCCTACAAAATAAAAGTCACCGTGTCAAAATATTCACATGAATGACAAAAAAGTCAAGTACAAAGAGTGACATAGCAAATACTAAAACATCCTCAAATTCATGTAAATTTTCCAACTTTTACTCAAAGCGTTATACTGATAATTTAATTGGTGATGAAAACCATACATTAGAAAAGAATGGAAAAAACTGAATTTTTACTTGTGGTCCTTGTGGATTTTGACCACATTAATTTGCACACTTATTTTTTTTTAAAAAGCACACTTAACCACTACATAAATATTTTTTAAACTAATGAAGAATAAAATGTTACTCCTATAGAGTGCAACAAGTCGGGTTCCAGAAGTATAAACTACATTCATTTTATCCATAGGGAAATTAATTTTTAATAGTTACTGATAACCCATTAAAGACAGACCTGTGAGCTATGAGGTTTTTAATCAATGGTATATGTTGTTGTAAAAGCTGTCTGTTTGCATTTATTCAACTTATTTTTAAAATAGCAGAATTTGTGGTGAAAAACTACATTACCCATGATACTGTACAGAAAATTCTATGAAGCACCACAAAAGAGTAATGGAGTCGGTCTCCCTACCATATCAAAATGTTTAAATATTTGTATATATACATATGCATATTTTGCAACAAACTTAAAATATATTGTTTCTATTGATACAATCAAAAACTTGACAAATAAATTCCTCTATATTTCACAATAGTTTTTAATTTGATTATGTAATTTGCAATGCTTCAAGAAACTGTAGTTCTTTCCTTCACTAAAGCCATTAAGTACAGTCTTGTACCTTTGTCGTTTTGTCCCATTTTCAAATACTTTTTTTGCTTCAAATAAAAGTTTGTAACGTTGCGATTCACCTCATGGCTAGTTGGTTTGGTTCATGACTTTTAACGCTTTAACAAACCCAACAGGAATTAAAAAAAAATCTTTATGGGAAAAATGAATGAAAAAAATACTTCCGTAACCAACGCCGCTGAAAAAGTGGGCTGGCACTAATGCACTCTATGGCATCATCAGGCTGTAAAACTGTTTTGCTTTTGATTTCAATAAGACTGAGAAACTTCAGGTTGAAAGAAAAAGGCCGCTTATGAACTGACCTCCAGTACTAAGGGCTCTGTGAATGAACTCAGCCGCTGGGTAGAAGTTGACACTCATGTCGAAGGAGGGCGAGTCGTGGGCTTCAATGCCATGATACGTGATGTTCATGCCAGCGTAACACTCCGCACCACCTCTCCATTTGCTCTGAGCACAGTTGAGGATGTGCGTGATCCCAAGCTTGACGAGTTCTTTGCGGTTTGAGGCAATTTCTCTGCAAATTTAAGTGAAAAATCTGTACATAGTACAAAATTTACTGGCAATTTCTAGTTTACTCATCTATACAGGAGAAAAGTTCACTCTTTTACTGCTATGTCATGTTTTGTTACATCATGCATTATACAAAGCAAGGCATTTTATGATCCATGAAGACCATTATATCTTTTTTTGTTTGAAAAATTCAATACTACTTTTTTGTATGAGCCTCTAAAGCATAATCTCATGTTCAACATCCTGTATATGGCCAAAACCGCAGATATTCATGGGCTACTCACTGGTCACCTATGTAGAGTCTTGGCCACACTTCATCTGCATGATTACAGGCGGTTTTCCCAGTGTACAACAGACGCTCTAGTTCAGCAACAGTTAGTACAGGACAGCCTTTCTCTGAGTCCTTTCTGCTGGGAGATCTGGAATTACTCCGTGACCGGGACAGTCTGGACATGAAAGCCATCTGGACTGGCCTTCAGTGGAGCTATAAAATAACACTGAAAATATAGACAAAATAAAAGTAACAGTTTTAAATGCTAAAAGCATTTTAAAATACAAATTAAAGGGACAGTTCACCCCAAAATGAAACATTTTTCAGGTTAAACAAATAAACATTACTTATACTATCAAGAAAACAACAACAACCAATACAATTCCATTTGATATATTTACATTATCATTACTACATTACATTTCTATGAATGAAAACAAAGTACATTTCTCATAAGGTTAGTGCTTTTTGAGCATTTTTACATTTATTCCAAATTAACCGCACAAAGTCGTATGCGATCATTCTATGATAGTTTTTCCACTTATTTTAAGGCTTCAAGTTGGTCACTGTTATACCATTATAGAGGAGTGCTAACATTTTTTTTTTTTTTAGATTTCTCCTTTTGTATTCTGAAAAAGAAATGTCATATGACATTAGAACAACACCAGGGTGAGTAAATAAATGTAATTAATCTATTTAAAATAAATCATTGGTAACACTTTAGTATAGGGACCAATTCTCACTATTAACTAGTTGCTTATTAGCATGCCTATTATTAACATATTGGCTTTTTATTAGTACTTATAACGCACATTCTGCATGACCATATTCTACATCCCTAAGCCTACCCAATACCTAAACTTAACAACTACCTCACTAACTATTAATAAGCAGCAAATTAGGGGTTTATTGAGGCAAAAGTCATAGTTAATGGTTTGTTAATAGAAGAGAATTGGACTTTAATAAATCATTTTTAAAGAAATGTAGTAACATTAACTTCACTTAAAGGGACTAAACTTTAAAAAAAAAAATTAAATATTTAGACCTAATTTCTCTCTAAATTACACCATTAATTTTCATATAAAATAAACACATATTTATTACTTTTACTGCAGTAAAACCATAGGCTTCATTCTGAAAAATCAGATAAATATCATGTATGTTTTTTGAACATCTGCTGTCATGACAATGACATGAAATGACAATTATAACCAGTAGGTGGCGTTAGTGATCCTCATGTTGGTCTATTATCTCAGTAACCCAATGCTCTATCAAAGTTAATTTCTAGATAGAAGTTATGATTTTGGATATATACTTAGAATATAATTGCCTAGAAAAGATTGTCATCTTTAAATCCACATGTTTTGAAGTGTCTATTTTTGCAGTGATTACAATGAAAAGACGGTATGCATTATTTTGCATCTTATAATTTATTTAAAACATCAATATTTATTAACTCTAATGCAGTAAACAAATAAAAGTCAACAAAACAAGGGGCAATAATCAGATTACACATTTTGCAATGGTAAACAAGAAAACGGCAAGAAAAGAATGTCATAAATCCAAGTAACAAACAGTACATAAGCAGTGACTAAGCCTTGTTTAAACCTTCTTTCTGCATGCTTGGCAGTAAGTAATCATAACAGCGTGTGACCCGCAAATGTGCATGTTACACTCGATACACATCAAACTGGTTTTTATGTCCTTCTTTCGGTCACAGACCTGACACCTTTTCCTCTTGCCTGGGGTTACTGGTGCGAGATGAGTGGCTTTGACTGGTGAAGAACTTGCTTGAGCTTCCATCACCATATTCTGAGAGGCTGGAGTGCGGGGAATTTTCTCCCGTCTTTTCATGAGGGGAGCCACCAGAGCTCTCCCTAGTTCTTCCAAAAAGAGCCTCCTCCTATATTTCTTTCCTTTGTTCCATGAATGATTTATTTCCATCCACAGCACAAATGCACTGTAGGCAGAGACGTCCAACATGTTGAAAAAAATCACCATGGGCCAACGTGACGTCTTCCTTTGGCAGGTGTAAGAGGCAACAAGCTGGAAACAAAATGACACATACACAAAATCACCAAAGCTTTATCTTATCAGCTGACAATTCATTCACTTTATATGAGTCATTTGGCCTTGAATAAAAACTAATAAATACAGAGGATATAGAAAAGAGTCACCCCATTTAAAATAATCATATTTTGTTGCTTTGCAGCCTGAAATGAAGACGGACACTTTTTTTTGTTTTGTTTTATCCAGCTGTATTTACTCAGTCCAACTTAGAACATCCAAGTGAAAGATCATAAAACCAACATGTCAGAAAAAAAAAACCCAGAATCACAGAGTTGAATCACCAGAATCAGGACATCTCTCCAAACTGGATGAAAGAGCCGGAGGAAACTGGTCAGAGACGACCAAGAGACCGACAGCAAATCTGTAATTTTACTTTTACTTAAGTATATTTTGTTTGAAGTATTGTACTTCGCTACATTTTAAAACACATTAATTACGGAGTAAAAAAAAATAAAAATAAAAAATCGCTCCCTGGAAGCTACTGTAGTAAATAATGGGCAGGAGAGCAAACTGCCACTAAAATCACAAGAAAGATGCAGACGGACAAGACTGGCGTTTTGGTGCAGACCTAGCTGAAAACGAAACCCCGTCGTATTCTGCCGAAGTTGAACTCGAAGGAAATGAAGTGAACCCCTGGCCATATTTATGCTCTATTATGCAGTGTAAGCTGTGTTTGCCTAGGGAGACCAAACTAGCAGCTTATAAAATCTCGACATCAACCCTTCACAAGGATGTAGAGGTAAGCTAAATACTTGCATCATTGCATTGGTGGTTAGCAAGAGGTTTTGCACAAATTAGCCAAAAAGACAGTGGTGCAGAGTGTGTCGTCGCACAGAGTTCGAGCGCAGCTTTTTGGTCCGACGCTGCCAACGCGAGGCGACAACACCGTCGGCTTTCGTCGCCGCTAGTTCTTTGAAGTCGGCTTGGTGTGTCCCGGCCTTTAGTAGAGACAAAACCCAACAGACTAAAGGCTGTAATTAAAGCAAGAGGTGGTTCATCAAAATACTGACACAAAGGGGTGATCCTTTTTCCAAATCAGTGCTTCTGTTTTAAAAAATTAAAAATTAAAATCTGACATGTTGGTGTTATGATCTTTCACTTGGATGTTATCAGTTACACTGAGTAAATACAGCTGGATAACACAAAAACTGTGTCCGTCTTCATTTCAGGCTGCAACGCAACAAAATGTGATTATTTAAAGGGGGGTGATTCTTTTCTATAACCACTGTAATGCAAAGTAGTAAAATACCTTGTCAAGGTTGTCAACTCCGCCTTTGGTCTGGTTGTAGTGTAGGATTATCTCTGGCTTCTTGTGATCTTTGTCGCTTACTTTGGCATCTCTGTGGAAAGTGCTCATCAACAGCACATTTTAATTTTTTCTGGGACAGTAGGACACAAGCGTGTGCGTATCAGTGAAGGCGAACATGGATGATAATCGGGCCCTGTCCTTCATTGACAGGAGTGCAGGTGGGAGCTCAGGTTTGTTTGATCTGACTGTTCCAACCATGGTCATTTTCCTTCGGAGCAGCTCCTCACCGAGGCCATACGAGGTGAAAAAGTCGTCACACATGACGGTGTGTCCCTCTAAACCGTCTGTCATGTCCAGGACCACTCGCATTCCCTGGTTCTTTTCTGACTTGCCGTCGGCAGCTTTGCCGGTGTAGATCTGCATGTTCCACGCATAGCTCGAGCTGGAATCGCATGCTGCCCAGATTTTAATGCCATACTTGCCCGGTTTACTTGGTGTGTATTGTTTGAAGGGACAGTGTCCTCTGAAACGGACCAGGCACTCGTCCACAGTGACGTTTGGGCCTGGATTGTACAAGAGTGGCAGGCGTTCGACCCATTTATCCCAGATGTTCCTTACTGGTGCCAGCTTGTCCCTTTTCTGTCGGCTAGGCTCTTTGTCCCTTTTGTAAAAGCAGAAGAACCTTGACAAACTGGTAAAACTTTTCAGTGACATGGTAGCACGAAAAATTGGCCTTCCCGACTCAGCGTGCCATAAGTTACTCATGGCCTCATGGTGGGATCGATACACGCCTGCCAGAATCAACAGACCAAAAAAGGCCTGTAAGTCTGTCCAGTCCAGGTCCTTCCAGGTATCACGAAATACACGTTTCCCCTCTAAATTGGTAATTTCAATCAAAATCTGTTTAATATCATCTGGGAAAAACAATTCAAATGTTGATCTTATGTCTTCAGCATTGGCACATGCCAGCCTGGTTGGTCCAGGGGTCATTTTGATGATACGATGAGCTGGTAATCTCTCTCGTTGTTTCTGAGGAGGAGGTGCTGGAGTCCACAATATGTTTCCGTTTTTGGACTGATAAGCCGCCTCTGTGTCAGCAGTGACCTCTGACTCTTCCTCTGAACCTTCATCTGACTCTTCTTCATCAGTAGAGTGGTAGTCTGGGTCGAACTCCGTATTGCCCTCTGTTTCAGAAGCTTCATCAAAGAGCTCCACCTCCAGCTCAGCTTCTCCATCCAGATCCCTTTCCTCTTCCATCCATCCATTACTTGTCGTACGTAGGGTCGCGTATCTTTTCTCTTCCATCCTGCCATCACTTGTCGTATGTTGGGTCACGTCTCTTTCCTCCTCCATCCCTCCATCATTTGTCATTCGTAGGGTTTTGTCTCTTTCCTCTTCTATCCCTCCATCAGTTGTCATATGTTGGGTTACGTCTCTTTCCGTTTTCATCCCTCCATCACTTGCCATTCGTAGGGTTGAGTCTCTTTCCTCTTCCATCCTTTCATAACTCATTGTCTCTAGGGTCACATCTCTTTCCACTTTCATCCTTCCATCACTCATTGTATGAAGAGTCCCGTCTTCATTCAGCATCTGACCCATCATTCCATCACTTGTCATATGTAGGGTCGTGTCTCTTTCCTCTTTCATACCTCCATCACTTGTCGTATATGGGGTCACGTCACTTTCATTGTCACTGAAGTCAAACAGTTGAGCCAGGTTCTTCGCAACATTAAACCGTCTCTCCATTGTGCAGCTTCAGAATGAACTGCAGGCAAGGTCCAAGGAAGCCACATTTATAACCTTACAGTAAAACATGTATTTAAAATCACTTTGGAAGGACATTTTGCTGTCCTTACTATGAAAATTAAAAGCTCATGAATGGGCCAGATTACGCTTATATTTAAATCTGATGTGCACAGGTTTGTGTGACAGTTATCGTCATTAGGGCCCTGCCTCATGCGGCACTCAAAACACATAATTAAACAGATTTTGAAATATAAATTAGAGATAAATGGTTAGGTGTGTTCGACTCGCGCGGCGCTGTGCAAACCGATCAGCATCTGACCCGAGTGTGCCTCACACGTCCTGAAAAGTGAAGCTGCGGGCTCTTTGATCGCCCCCTGGTGGCTGGCTGCAGTACAGGTCATAAATCCCGCCCTCTCCATGTGAACAAATGGGAATTGAGTAAAAAAAAAAAAAAAAATTACACTTCCAATACAACTTTCCGAAAGATGGTTTTGGTCATTTAAGGTAGTTGTTATTACGCTGATTTATGTTCAATTGATCGTTTTTGTGTTAAGTTTGATTTTAGCTAGTAATTTGATGCTATAAAAATGGGGCGTGTCGTTATGGTTGATTGGATCTGCGGGAGTTTGGGCGGGAGTTTGATACCGCGGCTCCACCACCTCACGACACTACTCGGGGATCTCACGGATCCTTGAAATCCTTGAAAGTTTGTGAATCTGAAAAAAAAATTTCAAGGCACTGGAAAGTTTTTGAAAATAAGCATACATAGATACAGGTCCTTGAAAGTGCTTGAATTTATTTTGTGCAAGAGGTTTTCTGGAAAAAAATTATATTATTCCCTCCGGTCCGCTAATGTGTTATTTTGCAAACACTTCGTGGCCTATGAATATTAGATTGCTTGATTTACGTTAGTTACACGCATTTACGTGTTACGTTAAGTGTGAGGTACTTTGTGTTGTACGTTGCCATGTCGTTCACGCGTGCACGAATCTACTATGAAGGTACCTCAACATTTCACACACACACACACACCGTTAAACATTGCAAAAATAGGCTGAAACCGCTGAAACGTGATGCCTGGAAAATGCAAGTTTCAAAATATTTGGCTCACCAAAGAAGATTACAAAGAATGGATTGCCAGAGATGAAAACTGTAACAATGTATCTTACAAGGTAACACAATGTAACCTTGCTCTCACTTGAAATGTGTCCCCACGTTAACAGGGTGGCCACGGGTTCTTAAAAAGTCTTAATGTCTTAGATAAAGTTTTCCTAATAAAAGGCCTTAAAAAGTCTTAAATTCAGATTCGATGGGTTTTAAATATTTTCGGTCCCAGTTCCGGTCTGACGGACCCAGTGACTGTTTAAAGTCATTGGACAGACAGATTTCCCCCCGCTGTAGTTACTGCTACAGTTAGCTGACCAGCCTCCTAGCTAGTTTAAAATGGGTTAATGCAAGTTTACTGAAAAATGGCTCTAGAATTTTACTTGCCCGACCGGACAAATAGCCTGATTAAAACTTAAGTGGCAAAAAATAACCTGTGAAGCATCGAAAAGCGAGAATGAGTCTTCTGATTTTATTACATTCAACGTAAACAGCGATTGATAATGGACAGTGTATTTCTGGTATCAAGGTTGCGCTATTTAGGCTCGCGCTGCCTGTTTCTTTGTAAGACTTTAATGGAGAAATCAAATCAGATGAGTGTATGAAATGAGCAAAAGAGCTGAACGGGACACAAAGAGACTCTCAGAAGAAACTACTGAGGTAAAAATTCAAAATGTTAAGTTTTTTATTTATAACATGATGTAGTTAAGCAACATACCATGACAAGGGAGCTAAGTGTCGAATATTCTCACGATTGCAAACGTTACATTGATTTTAGTTCAATAAACAAGTAGTTGAGTAGTCACGTAATTGGGTTACTTACATTTTAGACACAGTATTGACTGTTTTGTTCTGTTTCACCAACTAAAATAGTTCCAAACAAAGATCACAGCAGAAGTATAGCACAATCTCCAAGCAACACGCAGCGGTGTTTTTGACTGAATGATTCAGTGAACGGTTGAATGAATGAGTCACTAGACTCACTCATTAAGTGACTTACCGACACCTACTGGCTGTATGTTTAAAAGTATGTATTTCCCCCCCAACATTTAAATTTTGTATATTCAAAATGGCATTTAAAACATTAATTTCATAACATTAATGCAGTTGTAATTGTGCAATGTAAATTAATTTGTTTGATAACAGCCTTAGTGTAAATTGAATCTATTGATCAATTGTAAGAATTTGACATGAAATATGATGCATACATTTAATTTAGGTTTAAAAAATGGCCTTTATAAAGTAAATACCATCCTGAGGTTAATATAAAAAATATGCAGATAAATGTAAAAGCAGACAAAACACAGATAAAATATTGCTTCAGAATAAATTCTTTACACCACCAGAAATCTTGCGGTGCTTTTGTGGGGATATTTTGTATGGGATATTGTCTGCTGAGTGCTGATATGACAAGTTTGCTGTATATCTTAATAATAAATAGCATGTTTGACAGCATATATATATATATATATATATATCTCATTTTCTCCAGTCATTGTTAAAAAAAACAAGCTAACAAACTTATAGCGTTAGTGAAGCGGTCAGGGGAATCTTTCTGCCTCCACCTAAGCTCCGCCCACAGAAAAACGTCACAATGTTTACTAACAGAAAAAGGGTCTATAGTGGAAGGAATAGGAGACTCCATCTTTTTTTACAGTCAATGATCTGACCTAAAGGAGTGCATATTGGTTAGAATTATTGTCCGACTTCAGACAATGCCGACGCCATGTCACCCACTTTATTGGTATTTAAATAGTATAGGCTTATTTTGAACTTTTATTATTGTACATACAGGCATTGTATTAAGCAGTACATCAACTACTTAATGAAAAGTGTTCCTGCAGCTTCATGTAAAGGTCTGAAACGTCTATGAATAGGACAAATATTGCATCTAATCCACTTCATCTAATATAGTAAACACCACACAAGCGTCACTATAGGAAGTAGAAAGTGCCCAACTTTGCATCTCTGTTTTTAACACCTCTCCGGCTGCCGAAAATTAGTTCACCGCTCAGGTTTCACTTTCACGTGGTGTGACGCTCTGCATATTATCCCGCTCTATGCATGTGCGTTTCGCTCAGTCGCTCCTTGGCTCCAGTCATACCTAGATGCTCATCGGAACAGCAAAGTCCACTCAAAAATCGAGCCGACAGGAAACATCTGTAGTACAGTATTGTTTTGGTTTGCAACAGCCCTACTGTGCTGTAACATAATGTGGTATATGGGCAACTCCTGTTATGCGCACGTGTTCTGATAATAATAGCTTTCTAGGACTAAACTTTTTTTGGATATAAGTGGTAAAAAAAAAACACAACTAAATCTTTTAATAGCCCTACTGTTAGACCTATCTGAAAAACTAAAAAGCAATTTATTTCATTTGTATCCTTATTTTTTGTGCTACCATTAGTAATTTGTTTATTTTGTTCTTATTTTATTACTGACTGCTTACTTGCCATTTTTTATTCAATTCTAAGTTTGAAATCAAGCTATCTTGTGCTACTGCAACAAAATTACCCCACTGTAAAATCAAAAATACACCGAGCGAGCAAAAATTTGTGAGAGCAATTTATAATGGTAATTAAACAATGTTTACATATAAATAAAAGCCTACTGCGTCCTATCTGCACCTCTTCTGCTGCACCTCTGTCATTTTCTGTGGGTCTCTAGAATTGTCAACAAACTTCATTCTGGCCACTGCTTCTCAGTGTACTCTTAGTATCTTGGGCTTGACTGAGACCTGGATTCGTCCAGAAGGCCCTGCAACCCCTGCTGTTCTCTCTAACAACTTCCCTTTCTCTCACACCCCCCGTCAGGTTGGAAGGGTATTGGTCTTCTCATTTCTAATAATTGGAAATCTCTACCAGTTACTTTTTGGCAAAACCTATGCTCCCTTTCACCCTTCCATCTTTCCTCTGTAGTGTCATCCTCTCTTCCCTCACCCACCCATTTCTCATTTCGGGATGTACAGTAAATACAGCAACTGACACTTTATGATCCACTTTAACTTCTTGTAAAGACAATATTTGTCTAGATAGGCCAGTGCATATACCCCTTCTAACCTAAAAAGTTGCCCCATGCATCATCATCATCTTTTT
>NW_015645567.1:1453942-1454248 GCF_001515625.1 Sinocyclocheilus rhinocerous | reverse complement strand
CCCTTGTATGAATCCTAGCTTCTCCCAAAGTTCTGTCTGTGGGATATAATTTTATACCTGAAGATAAAAGGGCTACAAACAACAGATACTGTTAGGATCTTCCCGCTGGAGATCCTGCAATGTACAAGACGTTCCTGAGGAATGCTGTTCCTTTGTTGTTCTAATGGAATGGACCATTTTAAATAGCCATTACATGACTTTTGTAAATGCTGTGATACTATTATGCTCAGATACTATTTCCTTCTCACATCGCTGATTTCACCATTAACTCTTCACCTGAACAGTTTATGTTTTTGTATATGGTAT
>NW_015645567.1:1450370-1453288 GCF_001515625.1 Sinocyclocheilus rhinocerous | reverse complement strand
GAGCTATGACACAAAATACATAATTTGGTTATGGCGGAAAGTAAAATGGTCGCCATGGCAACCACAAGGTGTTTTTGCGATGGCTCCATTTCTGAAAATGTTTAGGGCCGCAAACTATACAAGTGTACCAAGTTTCATGCTTTTATGAAAAAGTGAACATTATTTTCACATTTCACCTGGACTAATGTATATATATACATATATATGGGTCAAAGACATTAAGAAATTTACAAAAGTGATTTTATGTCCATAGAAAGCACATTAAATGTAAGTAAAGTGTCTACTTTTAAGGTTTCAAATAAGTTTTTGGAGAATAAAATGTCAAAATTTGGTTGAAATAATATTACATTGTAATTCAGTGTAACAATATTTATGTAAAAATTCAAACATGCTTATTCTGACGTGTACATATTAAAATATATAAAAGAATAAGGGAGCATATTTTGATTGTGTTTTAAATGAGTAAAAAATTCTTACTGACAAATGGGAAAACCTAGGATTAGGGCTGCCCTCGACTAAGGATTTTTCTGGTCGACCTAGTAGTCGTTCATTTTAAGCATTAGTCGACTAATCGCACGTTTATTAATAAACCATTTAAATCATTATAATGAGCCTTTAATTGCCTACATATAGGCCTGTCGCAATAATCAATATATCGACTTGTCGCGCAATATATGTACATGACCTCAATAATCATGGGCTATTTTTTAATGTAAACTGGGGGGTTGAATATTGGATTCCATTACACACACCTGTAAGCTGAATAAGGCGCAAATGAAACATATAGGCTATGCATACAAATAACTACTTGATAATCGTTTGTTGAGGAATGTATCAGCATGCGAAAGCAACAGATGGCATATTCATAATACAGTGCATACAAACCTATGCAAATGCATCTGGAGTTTACTCTCAGACAACGCGTGTCACTATCAGAAACAAGACTAAAATGCATCTGGTATAGAAATACCAGCTGCTAACTAATAATTAATAACATTAAAGGGGTCATATGATGTTGCTAAAAAGAACATTATTTTTTGTATTTGGTGTAATGAAATGTGTTTTATGCGGTTTAAGGTTCAAAAAACACATTATTTTCCACATACTGTACATTATTGTTTCTCCTCTATGCCCCGCCTTTCTGAAACGCGTCGATTTTAACAAAGCTCATCGGTCTGAAAAGCGAGGTGTGCTCTGATTGGCCAGCTATCCAGTGCGTTGTGATTGGCCGAATACCTCAAGCGTGAGACAGAAATGTTATTCCCCTTATCATACTGCGATGCCTTGTCCCGGCCGGAGCGACGAGACAAATACATTAAAACCCATTTTAAACGAGGCATTTGTTGCATCCAGTGGGGACATAATTAAGAATTATAATGACTTATACTGTCTTTTTACGCGTTGCATTGCATCGCGCCGCGTAAACATAACATAAAACCATGTCTGCATTTGCGATCGGAGAAATGACAAACAACAAGACCTACTCTACACTGCCCAAAAAACTCACGTTTGAATCATCAGTGGCAAATTCTTTAAATATAAAAAACGCCCTTACAGTCTGTGAGTCAGAACAGCCGGCATTGTAGTCTACTCTACCAGGATCAGGAAACAGTCCTCCATAAAATGCGCTGCACACATCTGAATATTTGGGTTGAACTGTTCTGGAACAGTGTTGTAAATACAACTTAACCACTGATTTGCAAAATTGAGCAAAAACAAGCAATATTATGTCTAAAATATGTCACTTATGCTTTACTGAACTTGTATAAAATGATTATTAAATGTGTTATCATGCTGATATCTGCAGAAAAACGGTACTCTTTGTGTGATATAGATTGTTAACTATATTAAATTATATAAATATAAAAAGCATTCAGAAGCATTTTTGCCATTTACAATTTCGAATGCCTGGAATTTTGAGTTTTAATAGACTAATAAATCACGTGCTTGCACTCTGTGTCATTTGGTGATATTCTCGTTAAAGTCAGATCGCACATCATGACAACACTTACCATATTATCGCAGACGATGAGAAATGTATCGGAGTAAAAGTATACATTTTAATTAGGAAATGTAGTGGAGTAAAAGTAAAAGTTGGCTGAAATATAAAAACTCAAGTAAAGTACAGATACTCCCAAAAAAAGAATTAAGTACTGTAACGAAGTATTATTACTTCATTACATTACACCACTGTTTTTTGTAATGTTAAAAGTAATATGTAAATCATGAATTATTTCTAAAATGAAATTCATTTAACCATCAGACAATGTTTATTACAGACTATTCCTAGTCATGACTGGATTCTTTTTTAATGAAATGTAGTAAAACTAACTTTACTAAAGTAACATCACTAAACTTGTACATTAAATTTTTTTTGTTTGTATTTAGACCTAACTGTAATTTACACCATTAGTTTTCATAAAAACATGTTATACTTTTTCTGCTTTAAAAACATACACCTCATTAAACTGAAACATTTGGAAAATATGTATTTGAAACACCTGCATGATGACATGAAGTAATTATAACCAGTAGGTGGAGGTAGTGATCCACATATGATAGACTAATCTCTGGAAACACAAAGTTCTAACAAACTTAATTTTTAAAGGGGTCATATGATGCGATTTCAAGTTTTCCTTTCTCTTTGGAGTGTTACAAGCTCTTGGTGCATAAAGAAGATCTGTAAAGTTGCAAAGACTAAAGTCTCAAATCCAAAGAGATATTCTTTATAAAAGTTAAGAGTCAGCCACACCCCCCTAAAACGGCTTGTTCTAACATGCCCCCACATATCTAGGTCACTAGAAGATTTGCATAATGTAATGCGCCCAAATGTGCACGCAAAGAAAGCATAACTTTTATTCTCGCTGTAGTATTGATGCCGCCGCCATGTTGTGAAGACGCTGTGTGTTTCGTTGTGA
>NW_015645567.1:1446106-1450270 GCF_001515625.1 Sinocyclocheilus rhinocerous | reverse complement strand
ATAGATAGGACCTACAATAATGTACAGTATTTGAAAAATAATGTGTTTTTTGAACATTAAAGCATGTCAACATATTCTGTTACACCAAATACACAAAATAATGATCTTTAAAATAGCATCATATGACCCCTTTAAACAAACACTTTTTCAGTAATGTTTTTCAGTCAACATTCAGTAACTCTAATGAAGTAAACTAATAATAATGTCAAGAGAAAAGGCAATAAACATGATAAATTTTGCAATGGCAAACAAGTTAGTAAAGAGAAGAGCAAGAGAATAACTACTATAAAAACTGAGTAACAAACAGCGCATAAGCCATGACTAAGTCTTGTTTAAACCTTCTTGCATGCATAGCAATAAGAAGTTATAATTGCGTGTGACCTGCAAATGTACATGTTACACTGACTGCACATCATACTGGTTTTTGTGTTCTTCTTTGATTCACAGACCTGACACCTTTTCCTCTTGCTGGGGGTTGATACTGGGGAGGAGCTAGGTTTTTTGGCTGTAAAGCATGCTCGTGCTTTCATCACCTTATATTTGGAGGCTAGCAGAAAGACGTCGTCTTTTTCTGAAGAGCATGCTTGTGCTTGTATCACCATATTCTGAGAGGCTGGCGAGCGGGGAACGTAATGCCGTCTTTTCATGTAGGGAGCCACCAGAGTTTCCCCTAGTTCTTCAAGGTAGAGCCTCCTTTTGAAGTTTTTCGCTTTGTTCCATGAGGGATTTATCTCCGTCCACAGTACGAATGAATTGTAGGCGGAGACATCCAACATGTTGAAGAAAATCACCATGGGCCAACGAGCTGTCTTTCTTTGGCATGTGTAAGTGGCAACAACCTGGAAGTGAAATGACAAGCAAAACATTTACATATGCACTTGGCAGATGCTTTTATCCAAAGCAACATTGCATTCAAAGTATACATTTACATTTGATCAGTTACTGCTTTCCCTGGCAATCGAACCCATGATCTTAGCATTGCTTTAGCTCACCAGCTGACAATTCAATTAACTTTATTTGGGCCATTTGTTCCTAAAGTCGCAAAGAAACAGAAGTAGCGACAGATCTTTTCTTACATATTGTGACGTCTGATTGTAATAGATTGTCAATAAAGAAAAAAAGATATATAATTAGCATTTAAAAATAGATATGCTTCATTTTCATTTCATGCAGAAAATGTCTAAATAAAGCAAATAGTAAAATACCTTGTCAAGGTTGTCAACTCCGCCTTTGGTCTGGTTGTAGTGTAGGATTATCTCTGGCTTCTTGTGATCTTTGTCGCTTACTTTGGCATCTCTGTGGAAAGTGCTCATCAACAGCACATTTTTATTTTTTCTGGGACAGTAGGACACAAGAGTGTGCGTATCAGTGATGGCGAACATGGATGATAATCGGGCCCTGTCCTTCATTGACAGGAGTGCAGGTGGGAGCTCAGGTTTGTTTGATCTGACTGTTCCAATCATGGTCATTTTCCTTCGGAGCAGCTCCTCGCCGAGGCCATACGAGGTGAAAAAGTTGTCACACGTGACGGTGTGTCCCTCTAAACTGTCTGTCATGTCCAGGACCACTCGCATTCCCTGGTTCTTTTCTGACTTGCCGTCGGCAGCTTTGCCGGTGTAGATCTGCATGTTCCACGCATAGCTCGAGCTGGAATCGCATGCTGCCCAGATTTTAATGCCATACTTGCCCGGTTTACTTGGTGTGTATTGTTTGAAGGGACAGTGTCCTCTGAAACGGACCAGGCACTCGTCCACAGTGACGTTTGGGCCTGGATTGTACAAGAGTGGCAGGCGTTCGACCCATTTATCCCAGATGCTCCTTACTGGTGCCAGCTTGTCCCTTTTCTGTCGGCTAGGCTCTTTATCCCTTTTGTAAAAGCAGAAGACCCTTGACAAATTGGTAAAACTTTTCAGTGACATGGTAGCACGAAAAATTGCCCTCCCTGATACACCGTGCCATAAGTTACTCATGGCCTCATGGTGGGATCGATACACACCTGCCAGAATCAACAGACCAAAAAAGGCCTGTAAGTCTGTCCAGTCCAGGTCCTTCCAGGTATCACGAAATACACGTTTCCCCTCTAAATTGGTAATTTCAATCAAAATCTGTTTAATATCATCTGGGAAAAACAATTCAAATGTTGATCTTATGTCTTCAGCATTGGCACATGCCAGCCTGGTTGGTCCAGGGGTCATTTTGATGATACGATGAGCTGGTAATCTCTCTCGTTGTTTCTGAGGAGGAGGTGCTGGAGTCCACAATATGTTTCCGTTTTTGGACTGATAAGCCGCCTCTGTGTCAGCAGTGACCTCTGACTCTTCCTCTGACTCTTCTTCATCAGTAGAGTGGTAGTCTGGGCCGAACTCTGTATTGTCCTCTGTTTCAGAAGCTTCATTAAAGAACTCCAGCTCAGCTTCTCCATCCAGATCCCTTTCCTCTTCCATCCATTTATTACTTGTTGTATGTAGGGTCACGTCTCTTTCATCTTCCATTCCTCCATCACTTGTTGTACGTTGGGTCGTGTCTCTTTCCTCTTCCATCCCTCCATCACTTGTCGTACATAGGTCTGCATCTCTTTGCTCTTCACTGGACTCATATAAATGAACCAGGGACTCCACAACACTAAACCGCCTCTTCATTGTGCAGCTACAGAATGAACTGCAAGCAAGGTTCAGGGAAATCACATTTATAATTTTATTTGTTACACTTGATAGGATCAAATGTTCTCTAATATGAAAAGCTCATAAGTGAGCTAGATCTTTAAATCTAGTATAATGTGCACAGGTTTGAGTGATAGTTAAGTTTATTAGACATCATTATCTGGCTATGAAAATAATGAATAATGGAAGCCTACAAAATGTCCTCATTAAAATAGTCAAACAAACTTGTCGTTCTTCATTGCATTTAAAGTGGATGGTTTTGAAATATTGGTTTTGAAATATTTTTAGTTTAATAAAGACATTCTGCAATGATTAAAATCACATTCTCAGATATTCTGAGAGAGAGAGAGGGGCTTATCCCTTGTTTACACTGCACACGTCTGCGGGCATTATGGCTCTGATGAGGTTTTGTTCCGTCCTCCACGCAGTGCCAACTCACACCAGGAGCAAAGCAACTGGATTCATGAGACCACGAGATTTGCCTGTTGGACATTGTTTTCTTGGTTTTTCTTTTTCTTTTTGGGGTTCTATCATGATTTAGTTGGCTAAATAGTTGTTGTGTCCGGTTTAATTGTGTTTATTGTTGTGCTGTAGCCTACAGACAAAGTTAATAGTTAATAGTCCAGTTATAAACGACAAGGATAAAAGATTGTAGCTGTGTTTTAGTTTGCACAGCGTATTTTTTGTATTTGAACTGTGCAGCTTTTGACACAGCGTCCGACAAAAATAGACTAGGTGCCTATCTTTAGAGAAGCAGCAAGGAGAGACGCTTCTGGGACGTGCCGCGGCATGGCTGGTATAAATGCAAGCATTGACTAGATTAGCCGCGATCAACTCCGGTGGCCGTGTCAGAGCCGTAACGCACTGCAGACGTGTGCAGTGTAACGGTCCTTGCACACTGATCCGAAACTCTCGTTCAAAATTTTTGCACGTTAAAAAATAAATATGACCTCACTTTGTGTCAATCACGTTTACACAGTGCCTCCGAAACTTTCGTCCGTCATAAAGAAAAATTCGATCGGGTTCAATTTTTGCATTTTTATTTATTTAAAATATTAAATAAAAATATTTATTTAATCTTATCTGTGTTATATTTAATCTACAACAATGTGAATTTTATTAACATCCATTTGGCCATTAACTTTTAAATGCATCATTATGCAAAAAAAAAAAAAAAGAGCAGAGTTCTCTGCATAAAGACCCACGGCTGACAGATCAACGTGCTGCTACTTTTCTCTCCGGTATGGTTGGAAGTTAAATGAAATGAAATGTGGAGGATGTTAATTGTGACACGATGATTGACAGGCCAGTACAGTGACAGGGTGCGTGTAACTATCATAGACTATATAAAAACATGGACGTAGTGTCCGTGACGTCACCCGTAGGTTTCTGAAGAGCGTTTATGAAGCTCAAAGTGGGCGGAGTAGGCCGTCGCCATCTTGGCAGCGCGTCACTCCCGGATAATCGAAAATGGGCAAAGAGGCGGGAGCTGGTTGCTGAAACC
>NW_015645567.1:1443951-1445392 GCF_001515625.1 Sinocyclocheilus rhinocerous | reverse complement strand
GTCACTCCCGGATAATCGAAAATGGGCAAAGAGGCGGGAGCTGGTTGCTGAAACCACGCCCACCTAAGCTCGACGGTGGTGACAGCAGCGGCAATCCACCTGTCACTCAAGTGGCCACGCCCTTAATTATGCAGAACTTTAAGGCTTAATATAATTTAAACGGATGAGTTATAAAAAAATTCACCCCCCTCACAGTTGTCGTGAAGGGCAAAATTAGCTATATAGACCAAAACCACTTTTTGTACCAGGCTGTAAACATATTTTTTTCTGCTGTAAAGTTGGCCATTTTAACATGGGGAGTCTATGGGACTGACTCCCTTTTGGAGCCAGCCTCTAGCGGCCAGTCGATGAATTGCAGTTTTAGCCACTTCCGTGTTGGTTTCACGAGAGACCGGGAGGTTGGCGCTTGGTAACTATGCGACAGAGCAGTCCGTTAAAGACGCAATTGTCTACTCTTCTACTACACACTCAAAAGTGTGTACTTTTTCTTCACCAAAAGAGTACATACTTTAGGGCGTGGGACGCAGCATGATTGTGTGTGTCCATACCTGAGACATACTGCCAGTCTCTGTTCAGGATCAATTGGTTCACGGAAATTGGTGGTTTTCTTGTTAAAATGTGGCTCCAGTATCGCTAGCAAACCATCAAACTGAGCCACTGAAATCCTGAAGAAGTAAACTTTGAATCGCTTGGGATAATTCCGCAGCTCCTTGATAAGGAGGTGGAACTCTCTTTCCTCTCTACGCAGTCTCAGGATTGGATGGACCAAATATTTCCTCTTTCTTTTTTCTTTTTAAGAGGACAACAAAATGATCCTCATTGCTTGAAGACTCCATTTTGTATTGTTATATAGTGCACTATATCGAGTGTCGGCCATTTTGTAGTGCTGTCCGAATTCTGAGTGAACGAGTTCATTCCCTACATTCGTTCACTACTTTTTACCCACAATCCTCTCTGATTTCGAGTGTACAACAGATGTTGTATGTTCTGATATAGTGCACTCAACTGCCATACACTATATAGGGATTAGTGAATGAGTGAACAAGTGAGCGATTTCGGACACAGCTTAAGTGTGCAAGGACCTTAAATGGACCCTTTTCACATTTCCGGGTTTCTCAGCAGCGGAAGTCGTCATAGTTGGGTTATCTTGAATAGAAGTGAATGGGAGAGTACCACAAATATATTTTTTGCATTCCCATTTGCTCAAATAGCAAAAGAAAAACTCCACGATAGTGTTTTCGTGACTTTCAATAAAAGGAAAAAAATTGAGAGAGACTGATAACGGCAGTCAGAAGAGAGAACGATGTCAAATTTACCGTCCCTCCCATAGACGCCGCATTAGAAACACCCTCGCTTTAGCGCTAACTGTTTTTTGTAATTTGATGCAAAAGTGATATAATACAAAGAATAGTGTTATAAATGTACATACATTTAAAAAAAA
>NW_015645567.1:1434631-1441629 GCF_001515625.1 Sinocyclocheilus rhinocerous | reverse complement strand
ACAACATCTTTGCGCTGTGGATCGCCGGATCGGCTTTTAACCGTGGACGAAGCGGAGTATATTTATTATAAATATATTTTATATTGTATATTATAAATATATTTTTTGCATTCCCATTTGCTCAAATAGCAAAAGAAAAACTCCACGATAGTGTTTTCGTGACTTTCAATAAAAGGAAAAAAATTGAGAGAGACTGATAACGGCAGTCAGAAGAGAGAACGATGTCAAATTTACCATCTCTCCCATAGACGCTGCATTAGAAACACCCTCGCATTAGCGTTAACAATTTTTTTTGTAATTTGATGCAAAGGTGATATAATACAAATAATATTGTTATAAATGTACATACATTAAATAAAAAAATTTAAGACTGCAGAAATATGTTAATTCAGTATACACATCCCACCGGTTACAATTGTGACTGATCATAAAATACAATTTTTCACACACTTTTCCCAAAAAAATTATTGATTATTTCAAAGGGTTACTAATGACACATCATTTGGATATTTTCATGTCTGGGAAAAATTTGGGATTAAATGGGTTAAAATGCGTTTTAAACATAAAGTTAAGTGGTTTTCATGACCCATTTTACTCTTAGTAATTTAATAATTTAATAAATTTCATAATTTAAAAGTTTAGTGCAGAAGTATCGAATCGGTATCGATATCAACGATACTGCCTTGAAAAATATCGGTATCATATCGAAAACAAAATAAGGGGTATCGCCCATCCCTACCATAAGGGGTTTAAACGCAGATGAAAGGGCGTGTTTGGATTTGAATTGTTGACCTTTGGAGTTTGAACAGTCCTAGCTCATTTGAACATTCCGTGTCTCAAGTCAACATTCTATTAGAGTTTAAAAACGGACATTTTTAGACAAGAATAAAACGCCACGATTGCTGGTGAGCCAATGAGCCATAACCGGTGTGGTCAACGAGTCGATTACCATCGCACTTTTGAGCAGCTGTGAGAAAAAGCAACTACTGCAGCCTTGCTCTCGCGAGAGTATTTTGGCACGTGTAAGCCAGAGCCCCGCCCCCTAGTGAGATGATTACCTGCTGTGAGCGGTTCTGCGCAGAACCTGCTTGTATCAAACGAGCCAATAGCGTCACACTTTCTTTTTAGTGTTCTGCATTGTGGCTGTTTGTAATAATTTATTTATTAGCTGATTTAACTCTTTGCTCTCTGAATCAACTTTGCCATTGTTGCTTTTTGTGCTTGTATGTTTTTATTTGCGCTTGCGTCGCTTTATGTATTTCATATTTAGTAACTCTAAAGCCATGCCAATAAAGTTAAAGGGGTCATATGATGCTTTTTTAAAGATCATTATTTTGTGTATTTGGTGTAACAGAATATGTTGACATGCTTTAATGTTCAAAAAACACATTATTTTTCAAATACTGTACATTATTGTAAGTCCTCTATGCCCCGCCTCTCTCAAACGCTTAGTTTTCTACAAAGTCCCTCCTTCCGACAAGCGCAGTCTGCTCTGATTGGCCAGCTGACCCAGTGCATTGTGATTGGCCGAACACTGCAAGCACTCGTCGGAAATGTAACGCCCCTTACCATAATCGCGAGCTTCATCTTTCAAAATAAATGTAAAGACAGAGCCCGAAAGGGGAACAGAGTCTCGTGACAGACACAGTGATGAATATGTGTTTGCAGTACACAAGCCACGGTTAAGACAGCTGACTCCACTGTGATGTGTCTCGCTCTCTCTCTCTCTGTCTCTCTCTCGCTCTCTCTAACTCTCTCTCTCTTGCGCTCTCTCTCTCTCTTGCTCTCTCCCGCTCTCTCTCGCTCTCTCCCGCTCTCTCTAATTTGCAACTTCAGGGATCTTATCTATGCACAATCAGCTTGTAACACTCTAAAGAGAAAGGAAAACTTGAAATCGCATCATATGACCCCTTTAATCTCAATCAGAATGTCTGAGTATAGACAAAATTGAGGATATTGTGTTATAGCGTCATCCATTCATTTGTTCCTGTCTGTTCTGCATTATAGATGCGCTAAAAGTCTCATGACTTCATTTCTGTGTGCATGATTGGTTTATTTTATTTGACAAATTATTTAATAATTGCTGTGTTATATAGTCTTTATAGTCTGTGTTATATAGTCTTTTATAGTCTTTGCTGTGTTATATAGTTTTTTTTTTTTTACAATGATCGATCAAATCTGACCGGGAACGCACTTAAGACTTGTGTGTTCAGATGGCTATTGTAGGAAAAGTCACCAAGCCTTGTGGAAATGTAGATATATCGCATCTGATTAAAATGACCGAACAGAACCAGGGGGTTAAAACATAGACAAAATGGCAGCAGCTGGAATGTGAAAAGATCCTTCCACACGTGCATAAGATCTTTGCACATATCAAATATATTATTTCTGTCTGTTTATAAAATAATACTATGAAACGCATCCTGATATTTGTGGGGTGGGGGGTAATTAAAAAAAGAACAACCTTGTAATCAAACATCTCTGCTATTTTATTTTATTCAAATCAAGCTTCGTGCGCATATTACCTTATACACGGTGTTTTGTATTGGACACAAATCCTGTATGGAGTCCTTTGGTTTCCTGGTCTTTCTCGTGTATTGCAGAAGCTCTCGGTCTGCTTGAGGAACACAGATGCATGTGATTAGCACGCAGCACCAGCGCTGCATTCAGACGAAAACATCCATGTGCTGGTTACTGCGAGATCTATAGTCTATACTGTCTCCCCGAGTTCAATGGTACAGAATAAAGACATGTCCGTATTATTGTAATGGATCAGTACAGCAGTCCTCATGTCCAGTGCATGCGCCCTCTGGTGATGATGCACATGCACACAATCATGCAGATGTTGCAACCAACGGAATTATATCTGAATAACGTTTTGTTATACTCCCCGAATGTTCGATGAGGGAATTTGTGAATATGCATGCGACGATATTGCAATCTAACTGGAACGTTGCAATCAATACAGTCATAAGCTGTTTTTTAATTTGATGTTAAATATTTTTAAATAGTTTTAATGGGATGTTAAATATTGGATTCCATTATAAGTTATGCATACAAATAACTACTTGATAATACTTTAATTATTGTTGAGGAATGTATCAGCAGCATGCGAAAACCACAGGTTGCAGGTTCAGAATACAGTAGGAGGGGCCTAAAACTGAGGTAATAATGAGGCTATATCATCATTTAAACCTGTGCAAATGTACCTAGAGTTTACTATCAGACAACTAGTTACTATCAGAAACGTTGAAACATATACATTTTATTATTATTATTTATTTATTTGCGATATATAATCATTGTGCGCTCTCTTGTGGTCAGAATAGTAAAAAATGCGACATTTATTCCATTCAACTTTACTGAAAATGAATGAATGATTTATGTTTTTTTTTTTTTTTACAATTTACTGATAAAAATTTTTTTTTTTTTTTTTTTACCACTTTTGACCTGATTTGACCACTAGTGTCCGCCACAGTACACTGACACCTTCCGGTCATATCCTTTCTCGATAATTCAATCCAAAGATATGTCTGTGTTAACAAATTATTTATGAAACTATATTACAGAACTCCTACTGAGAATTATGCATTATCACAGGTCAACTAATTTTCTGCTTCCTCCTATCAAGACATTGCAATTGCCTGAAAGACAATTGTTTTTACAATCAAACTTATTCTGCAACAGAAGTCCTCGTGCATCATTTCATAAAAGCACTTCTTCCCACTTTCTTTGATGCCAGCCCATTTTAATTACTGTTGAACTTGCTCATTTACATTATTCAAAAGTCACTGTAATTAAAGTGTTTGGGTGCAGCTTTGTGTTGAAATGCCTCACCCATCATCATCACCATCACCATCACTAGTGTGAGATCATCCAGACAAACGCGAAATCCTTTCATTTCCCTGATCACGGAGGAATGCTACACATCAAAGCGGTTCAGGTAAGAGAATATCATAACTTGATTCCATCTAAAGCTCACTGCATTGAGCTCATTTGTGTTGCATTTAGCGGCTTTAGCTCCTCTGGCTAATGTCGGCTAGCAGACAGTTTGTTATGACATGAAGAACACACAGCCACGTATAAATGTAACATACTGAACTACTGACTGAAAACAGACATTTTCATATTTATTTTGAGGAATACAATGTGAAATTCGTAGATAGTTGTGATATTTGTTATGATAGTTATTGTTTGGCTAGTTAACGTTAGCTTGCTAAAAATAAACAAAATTTAGTAATTTAACAGTCGAGTCCAAATTGATTGAAATGGCTGAAAGTGCCATTAATAATTCTTATTTTTAATATTTAGATAAACACCAGAGGCAGAAGTACAACTAACTTTATTTACTCTTTCTTAAAATCAAACGAATAACCACTGATTTATTATTAATGGATAAAGTAAATTATAAATATTGCTTTGGTGGTAACATGGTACAGTGGCTGTGTCAGATGATAATACCGTGGTACAGGTCCTCAAAGATGCTGTACTGGTAAGGTATTACAATGGTAACGTTGCATGCTCTCAAACATCAATGTACTTCAAAAATCATTTAGTCTGCTTAAACCCCACCCCTACAAGCACATGCTACACGCCCACATCTCAAAATCCAATCAACAACCCGATGGATAGAACCAAGTCCTGCCTTTTTCGATAATCACTCAAATGTACATCACAATACGAAATAAATATGTGTCGCTATTTCGGTTTCATCATGACTTCACAATTAAGATGGTTTATCACACACTAAAACACCTAAACGCAATAAAATTGTATTCTGAACTTGTATTTCCTTCTGTTAGGGAATCTTATCTGGTCAGGGAGGGTTGTTGATGTTTTTCCAGGCCCTGCAGGAATAGCACATTTGCGTGCATAAAGCGGTAAAATGAGTGCGGGAAAGCCGAGTGGTCTCAAACCACCCACCAAGATTGGAAAACCAGCAGCTGCGACACCAACCAAAACCTCGCCCACCTCAGGTGAGTCACCCATAGGTTACATAAGAAACACACTGATTCAGACCTGACGTGCTTGTATTTTGGCTGATTGTAGCTGACGCCAAGGCTGTACCATCTCCGACCTCTAATTCGGCCCAAGATGCTGCGTCAGATTTCTCTGTTGGTGAAAGTGTTTGGGTCAACGGAAATAAACCAGGTTATGTGCAGTTCATCGGAGGGACCCAGTTTGCACCGGGCCAATGGGCGGGAATAGTTCTAGATGAACCTATCGGGAAAAACAATGGCTCTGTGGCCGAAGTGCGCTACTTCCAGTGCGAGGACTTGCGAGGTATATTTACTCGGCCCTCCAAACTGTCCCGCACTCCAGTGGCAGAGCGTGAAGCCAATGGGACGCAGACACCCGCCAACAAGACGGCCACCTCCCCTGCCAAAGGTCCTGTTCCTGTAACTCAAACCACTAGTGCAACAACCAAGACCTCAACAAACCTAACCAGGACCACCAGCGAGTCTGCATCCAATCTGTCTGAGACGGCTTCGGCCAAGAAGTTGCAGCGGGAACTGAAGTTGGGTGATCGTGTGCTGGTAAGGCCCATCTCTGGTCTGTCTTCATGCTTAGTGGCTCCTTGTGGGAAGTTTGAGGGAACGTTTTGCTTGCACTCCTCAGGTTGGTGGAACCAAGGCAGGTGTTGTGCGTTTTCTGGGCATAACTGACTTTGCGAAAGGTGATTGGTGTGGCGTTGAGTTGGACGAGCCTCTTGGCAAGAATGATGGGGCAGTGGCTGGTGCAAGGTAAGGCCACAGTTTGTCTCAGTGTTGGGAAGGCTACTTTGGAAATGTAATAGGTTACAGATTACAAGTTACCCTATTTAAAATGTAATAGTAGTGTAACTTTTTCAATTACTTTATTAAAGTAATGTAACTGATTACTTTTGATTACTTTTTGATTACTTTTCTAAATTTCTAATGAATGTTTATTTGCAACTGTTAATCATTTTCAAACATTTACACCATGCGGGGTTAACCTTACAGTAGTGCTCAGACTTCCAAAATCCTTCATCACTTGAATTTGATAATAATAATAAATAAAAGCATATACATCAACTCAAATACAGTTATCTAATAAGCATGTGTCCTATTGTGTACTAAACTCCTGAAATATTGGTGTCTCTTTGCCATTTGTATTTATTTTTACTACAAATTCCATGGTTAAACTATGGTTAGTGTAGCAAAAACCATCGTTAATTTGTGGTTACCATGGTTTAACAATAGTAACAATTGTCTTTGGATTTATAGTAAAATCATCGTTAATTTTCGTAAGGGTTGTGTTGTTGTCTGCCCTAGCTCCCCCTAAACCTATTATAAAATATGATTATTTGTCTGCTAAATTACTACTGTAACATTACAATAGATAATAATGGCGCCTGATTTCCACAGACACGCAGAATGTGCAGGATTCATATATTGTCTTTTTTGCGGCTTAATATTCTCAGACACTAGTCCATATCGCGTTTTGATTCAAGTGTATTGACCTACTTTTGATTTATTCGTCCAAAATGTGGCATATTCCGTCCGCGTTAGGCTATAAGAATACCGTTTTTATGACTGGATTCTACGAACCAGTCTGTGTTTTCCGCATCGCGGAAATTATAGGGCCGTATCAGTGTTGCTAGATTGGAAATGTCCAAGTATCGTACCAGAATCTCAAAATTATCATGGTTGGAAGAAAATTATCGTACACGAGTAAAAACTTACAGAATACAGCTATTTATCTACAAGACTAAAACAACAACTTCTTGACACAACCTTCAAATTACCACAATTAATAAATAACCATGTTAGGGCCCTATGAAATAAGTTTTATTTTTTCCCCAAATTCCTTTTTTTTTAAATTCCAAATTTAAATTTTTTTTGGATTCTGTTTTTTTTCCATTTCAGTTTTTCTGGACTCCTTCTTAAATGGTTAAATTAAATTGTATTAATCAAAAGCATGTCTAATTAAATAATGAAACATATACAATTCAACATCAAATCTATTAAAAAGTT
>NW_015645567.1:1425585-1434076 GCF_001515625.1 Sinocyclocheilus rhinocerous | reverse complement strand
ACAGCCCAAGCATATCTATATACATATAGAATGCTGCACCAAACAAATTCGTAAGAGGAAACATGTAAACAATAAACCAACTCCATAGCTGATTCTAAGTGATCAAGAATTTCTTTTGAAATTCTGCATTGTGTATTTAAATTTTTCTGGTTATTGAATGAAGGCATAACATATTAAATTAATGTATCTTTTAATTAATGAAAATTAAACAAATTGTATTTTTTGGCAAACAAAGGGGATTTACAATTAAAATTAAAACATGGAAGAAATATTGTGATTATTCCTTAATAATTTTAGTAGTAGTAGTTGTACGTACATTCTGCTGAACAATAGTAATACATTTCTGGCAGAAGATTAGGGGATTTTTTTTCATTATTGATCGTACATTGTACAGAGGTCAAAATTATCGTACAAATACGATACTTATCGTACGTCTGGCAACACTGGGCTGTATGTCTCAGCATAATCAGTGCAATTTGGGAAATAAATAAATTAAATCTGTATGTGGATGTGTGTAAATATTCAAATGTAATCCCCTTTGTAATCGTTAACATTTTCATAAGTAACTGTAATTTAATTACAAATTTTTTCTTAGTAACTGTAACTGATTACAGTTACATTTATTTTGTAATTAAATTACTTAACGCCGTTACATGTAACTAGTTACTCCCCAACACTTGTCAGAATCACATAAGATCAAACCATGGGAACAGGGCGTTCTGTTTTAAAACACATTTATAAAACAGATCTTTCAGGTCTTACAGGGTTACTTCATGTGACACTGAAGACTGGAGTAACAATGCTGAAATTCAGCTTTGCAACACAGGAATAAATTACATTTTATAATATTTTAAAATAGAAAACAGTTAAAGTTTAATAATATTTTACTGATGTTTTTACTGTAGTTTTGATCAAACAAATGCAGCCTTGTAGCAAAAGAGACTTCTTTCAAAAACATTTAAAAAGTCATACCGACTCCAGACTTTTGAACAGTAGTAGTATATTTTTATGCTTCACTCCCATAGGTATTTCCAGTGCCTACCAAAGTATGGACTATTCGCTCCTACTCACAAAGTCACCCGCATCGGATTCCCGTCCACCACTCCCGCTAAATCCAAAACCTCCAGGCGCAGGTCGACCCTAAAGAACAGCCCCAGCGCATCCTCCATCAGCTCCCTCAGCTCTGTCACCTCCTCAGTTGGAGGCAAACCCAGCCGTGCTGGCCTGGTACAGTCCCACATCTTTCATTCACAGAATACACTTTTCTCAAAAAATTATGTGAAGTAATACCCGTCAATAATCTCTCAGCTCACAGAGACATCGGCACGGTACGCGCGGAAGATCTCAGGCACCACAGCCCTGCAGGAGGCCCTGAAGGAGAAGCAGCAGCACATCGAGCAGCTCCTGGCCGAGCAGGACCTGGAGAGGATGGAAGTGGCACGAGCCACAAGTCATGCCGGGGAAGTGCAGCAAGAGCTGGCGCTGCTCAGACAGGGCCAGGAACAGGTCAGTTCTATAGCGTCATGTGAAAGTCGTCTTTGGGATGATAAACGAGAGACTGAGATTCAAATGAGTTGCATTTTTTTGAAGTACGCTTTGGAGATGGAAGCCAAGTTGGACCAGTTGCGGAGACTCGTGGAGACTGCAGACAGAGATAAAGTGGAACTGATGAATCAACTGGAAGAGGAAAAAAGGTAACCCCCTATAATTAAAAATACCTTGCATATTAATTGATTGCTGTAGAAGAACATGCAGTATTTTGAACGTGTGAGGAAACATTTTAGGGCTTGAAGTGTACGTTTTGTCCCACAGAAAAGTGGAGGATCTGCAGTTCCGTGTAGAGGAAGCTTGCATTACCAAAGGTGACCTAGAGGTAAAGTGATCCTATCATATACATTTACATAGAAAGAAACTAGATATTAGCCGACCGGCGCAATCACCTGTCTTTAACAGAAATGATCAGTATCTTTTATACTTATATTTTAGCAAGACAGCAAGGCATACATCTACTTTTCATCACAGGAGAAAATATATATGTAAAGATTACTTTTAAAGTGATAGATAGATGGATGGATGGATGGATGGATAGATAGATAGATTCATTAATTCAGTGATATAAAGGTATTTGTAAATGAAAGACCACTAGATAGATAGATTCTTTCATTTATTGATTTTGTCTCAACATCAAATCTTGTTATTATATGAAGATCAAGTTCTTCAAAAATCTATTTGGAGATGTTTTTTTCAAACAAGATCTATTCATCTTTCTTTAATAAGTAATAAATGGTGCATCACTTCTGTTTATAGCTCTTTGACTCTTTGATTTGACTCCTGACTCTTGATTCTTTGATGCTTCATTCACCTTATTCTCATTATTTGTTCATTCATTCACTTTTTTTATCCCTGCATTCTTCATTTTTCATCTTTTATCACATTCACACATTTCTTTCCTTCATTCAATCTTTTATTATTTACCTCTTTCATCTTTCTTTCATCGGCCCGCTCTTTGACCCACATTTGTTTCATGTCATTGTGTTCTTGTTTTTTTTTTTTATGCAATCTTCCATCTTCACGCCTCTCTCTGTGTGTGTCACTGCTGTCTTTGTCCTCATTCATAGAGGAGGATGATGTCAAGGTCTGCATGAAGCTCTTCGTACTTGGCTTTTGGCTGGCACGTGACCGCGCCGTTGGTGTTGTCTCTCTCTTTTCCTCTTCTGTCTACTAACAGACGCAGACCAAACTGGAGCATGCCCACATTAAGGAGCTCGAACAGAGTCTTCTCTTTGAAAAGACCAAAGCAGACAAACTCCAGAGGGAGTTAGAGGATACTAGGGTAAATCAATCTGTCAGATGGGAGGGTGAGAGAGATTTCTCTTGGGGTTAATGTCAGATCCCCATGCACGGAAGTGATTCTACTTATTTTGGGAAAGTGATTATTTTTTTATTCCATGATGGATTGAGGTAGGTCACTGGGTGCATCTCTACAAGTCATTTTTCATCCCAAAATCAAGTGAAGAAAATAAAAAATTGTTTTGCATAAAGAATATTTGTAGTTTTTTTTTTTAATGACATTTAAGCACATTTTCATCACAATTCTCCGTAGCCTTATGTAATGTGGGAAAAATATGAATTCAATTATAAAATGCATTTTATAAGTATATTTGTAAGTTTACGCTACTGTTCAAAATGTGGGGTTGGTAAGATTTTTAAAATGTTTTTAAGAAGTCTCTTATGCTCATCAAGGCTGCATTTATTTGATCAAAAATACAGTAAAAACAGTAATATTGTGAAATATTATTTCAATTTAAAATAACTGTTTTCTATTTGAATATATTTTAAAATGTAATTTAATCCTGTGACGTAAATCTGAATTTTCAGCATCGTTACTCCAGTCTTCAGTGTCACATGATCCTTCATAAATCATTCTAATATGCTGATTTGCTGCCCAGAAAACATTTCTTGTTATTATCAATATTAAAAACTATGGAAGCTTCTTTCCACCATTTGCTGCAGAATTTGCTATAGATTTATGCTCAAAATTAATACAAACTCTCAGAACAGTAAAAACAGTATTTTTTTTAAACAGTATTCCCACATGACCATAATGTCTGAAATTGATCTAATTTGATTAGATAATATTAGATGTTTCCTATGCAGAAAAGATCTAGTTTATGTTTAATGCCTTTAGTTTTACCACAATAAGTGGTTGATGAAGTCTCGTGTCCCGCTGTAGGTGGCCACGGTGTCCGAGCGCTCCAGGATCATGGAGCTGGAAAAGGAAGTGTCCGACCTGCATCTTCAGCTGAGAACTCTCCGGGCCGAGACCGCGGGATCAGCCTCACCTCCATTACAAGACAAAAAGGTCCGTTCAGCCCCCTCCTCTAATCCCCCTAAACAAGACGCATTATGACATGTGACACCAAAATAAATTTGCATCATAAGAACTGATCTTTGTGTTCTTCTAGATCAAGGAGTTGAACTTTGAGTTAGAGGATAGACAGAAGGAAGTTCTCCTATTCCAGCAGAACCTCGCCACCTCTGAACAGGATAGAACATGCCTCCAGCAGCAGCTGCAAGATCTGGTACTCAACACTAATGCTGCTTGTTTACTAAAGCCTGGTTTTTATTTCACATTATGATAATGGCATTTCTTTTTAAAGATTTCTATTACTTGTGCTGTACTTAAGCCTCCCTTCAGCCCATATGGTGATCTAATAACTGCTTTTTATATTATTGAATTATTTAAATGTGCCGGGGGATGCATACATTTCTCTAAAATTAAGTGTTATATCATTACAAAATCATGTCTTTTAAGCCAATAAGTCATGAGAAGTCATACATCACAGTGATTTTTACTATGGTTAAGAGGTTTGGTTAGGCTTTACGTGAAGCAGCAATAGCGATATGATAAAAGGCACCATGTACTTGAATTTAATAACATTATCAATTATGAAAATAAAGCACATTTATATAAAATGTCTATGTAAATAAATGGATGTAATAGATATAAAATAAACCCAAGCACGCTATTTTATTATTTTTTATTTGTTTTTGTTTTTTTTAGTTTAATACTTGAATTTAATAACATTATCACAATAAACAGTTCTTTTGCAAAGTCAAGCACATTTATATAAAATTTCTATATAAACAAATTGATGTAATATACACTGAAATTGGTCTAGAAACAATTTTCACTCAGAAATTGCTAGTATATTTCACAAATAATTACAAAGAAACACATTGAATTAAACTTGAAATTTTGAAGCAGAAAGACTGAAATAGTGTTTTCTTGTAAAATTTACTTCAATAATTTTTTTACAACTTTGAAAAATTATTTTTGACACTGTATATATGTGTGTTTGTGTTTATACTTATAAAATAAACGTCAGATATTTATTTTATTTTTAGTTTAATACTCAAGTATGAGAAACAGTAATAATGATCCTCGTCTGCATAATAACAAATACATATTTTAAAAATGCACATAAAACAAACCACGGGAAACCATTTTTTTCCTTTTAGTCAACCTGTTGTACCAATTCTTTGTCTGATTTCAGAAACAGAAACTCGACACGGCAGCAGAGGACAATAATAAAGCAACACTAGCCATGCAAGGTAAGCAAAACATGAAAAAAGCACTTAAATGCTCAATAACTACTGTTAAGCATCTGAACTGATATTTGCATCCATGGCATGTGAACCTGTGCCTCGTTTTTGCATGCTCATGAGATAAACCAGCCGATCCCAGCGGAGCCATAATACACGACGACACACTTTTACTTGCTCAGTAATCCAATTTGTGGGAAATTTTGTGGAAAATGATCATATTAGCACAAATACTGCTGCATGAGCTCCTCTATGAGTACTTCTGTGTGGCGCCAGAAATAGAAAGGAACATGAGAATGCAGAAAGAGAAGCTGGACCAGGTGTCCAGGGAGAAGGAAGAGCTGCAGAGGGATGTGGCCCTCCGGCAGCACCAGGAACAGGCGAAGGATGAAGAGAGAGATCTTCAGATAAAGGAGCTGAAGGAGAAGTTGGGCCGAACAGAAGGAGAGTTGAACAGAATCACAGAGAGGAGTGCTGAGCTGGAACGGCAGGTGGTGGAACTGAAAGCCTACAAAGACCAAACCCAGGTGACCAAATGACATTTGTAAAACATATGCCCAGTAGCTCCTGCTGTTTTATACACTGCCGGTCAAAAGTTTGGGGTGGGTAAAATTAAGATTTTAATGTTATTTGTAGCATATTAGAATGATTTCTGAGGGATCATGTGACACTGCAGACTGGAGTAATGGCACTGAAAATTCAATATTACCATCAAAGGAATAAATTTCATTTTTAAAATATATTTAAGTAGAACAAGTTATTTTAAATTGCAATAATATTTTACAATATACAGTTTTTACTCTATTTTTTGTTCAAATAAATGCAGCCTTGGTGAGCAGAAAAGACTTCTTTCAAAAACATTAGTAAAATCTTAATTACTCCAAACTTTTGACCAGTAGTGTTTACTATAGTTTCCCAAATACCATAGTTCAGTTATTTTACACTGCTTGAAGGAGATTGTATATTTATTTATTGTGGTGTTACAGTTAGTTTTTTTTCCTGTTTGTTTGAAAGAAATTAATACTTTTATTGCTCAAGGATGCATTAAATTGATCAAAAGAGACGGTAATGTCATTCATAATGTTACAAAACATTTCTATTTCAAATAAATGCTGCTCTTTTTAGCTTTCTATTCATCACAGAATCCTTGAATCCTTTCTTGAGCAGCAAATCAGCATATTAGAATGATTTCTGAAGGATCATGTGACACTGAAGACTGGAGTAATGATGCTGAAAATTCAGCTTTGATCACAGGAATAAATTATGTTTTAAAATATATTAAAAATAGAAAACATTTATCTTAAATAGTAATAATATTACACTATTTTTACTATATGCTTTATCAAATAAATGCAGCCTTGGTGAGCAGAAGAGATTAATTTCTTTCAAAACATTAAAAAAATCTTACCAACCCCAAACTTTTGAATGGAAGTGTATATTTGAACACATGAATAACTAGAGGTTTACTCACACTCAAACAGAGTTTACAGTCTGATGAAAAGCTGGAGCAGATGACGAAGAGGAATAAGGAATTATAAAAATGCTTCCTCCAGTGAAAAAGTCCATCCCCTGTTGTCTTCTCACATCAAAAACTTTTTCGCTGGAGAAAGTGTTATAGATAGAGGACTTGTATTTTCCTTGTACCTTTCTTACAAACACGCAGCTTTTCACTTCACAAGAAGATGACGAAGAGGAATAAGGAATTGCAGGAGGAGGTAAATATGCTTTACTCTTCATATCATAAAGACAAACAGTGACTCCTGGTTACTTTCAAGTCGTATCTGATGTCTGTAAGGGCCTTGGAAGGGTGTGAATAATTCAGTTATTTGAATTAGTGTCTACCAGTTCAAAAGTCACCTCCGTGTTGCTAGGATGTCATGAGTGGTTGCTAGGGTGCTCTAGGTGGTTGCTCACTGGATCTCCTTCACAGACCACATGATTTGAAGTATTCATGTTCATACAGTAGCACTGGTGTATGTTGAAGTTTAATACTTGGTGTTAGTTTGTTCAAATCACTAACAGTGATCATTATGCTCACCTTAGCAGACAGCAGTAATAATCATTAAAAATGCTAGATGAAAGCTCATTTAGGAAGACAATAGCTGCTCTTAAAATCACAACATTAAAGGAGTAGTTCACCCAAAATTGAAAAATGGCTGTAAATGTACTCACCATCAGGACATCCAAGATATAGATGAGTTTATTTCTTCATCAGAACAGATTTTCAGGATTACATCATTTGCTCACCAATGGATCCTCTGCAGTGAATGGGTGCCGTCAGAATGAGAGTCCAAACAGCTGATAAAAACATCACAATAATCCACAAGTAATCCACACCACTCCAGTCCATCAGTTAACATCTTGTGAAGTGAAAAGTTGCATGTTTGTAAGCAACAAATCCATCAAGGCGTTGTAACTTTAAGCAGTCACTTCTGGCCAAAATACGAGCCCATAATCCATAAAAATGAATTTCTCCAAATATGTTCTGATGAACAAACAAACTCATCTAAATCTTGGATGGCGGTAAAATTTCATTTTTGAGTGAACTATTCCTTTAATTACTGCTGTCAACGTGATGTTGAACCCAAAATATTTTGTTTACATGTGAAACAGCCAGGAGTATTATTATAACACTTAGCATTTGTAGCTGAATAAACACGTTTACTTAAGAAACAGATCACTTAATGAAGCAGAGATTAATGATCACTTAAGAAGCAGAGATTTTTCGCTGTGTAACAGTACTGTTACTGACATTAATGGTTCAGACACACTGTTAATTCATGCATGAGTCCTCTACATCTGACCGCCTGCAGGTTGCATGTAAAGCATGTTCTGTGCGCTTATACGTGGCCTTACATAATCACCCCGATGGCCTGCACTTATCAGAGAAGACTTGCCTCTTGGGGTTGTGCTTTTTGCAGACGGTAAGACTGTGTGAAAGAGTAACAGGTCTTCTTATGTCACTGGTACTCAAGTGAAAGGTCTTGCTTGATTCAGCATCTGTATAGAGACTCTCCTGCAGTGGTTCAGATGGTGTTGTTGGTTCAGTCTGGTTATATTGGTTGTTCGCTTGTGATGTGCTGATGCAAAAAATGAATTCTCATTTTCACCCGTCCAATAAGGAACCTTTATTTTTAAGAGTGTTGTTCTAAACCTATATAATTGACTTTGTTTCATGAAGCACAAATTGAGTTTTGGTGAATGCTCGAGCTTCTTTTTGCACTATATTCCAACTCTTTTGGTTCCCTTTCAGTCAGTCACTCCGAGTCACGTCGGTGACCGACGAATTGGGATCTCGCTTAGAGAGACCAATCCACTTTGAGTGTAAACTAAACGAGCCAATGCACATTGGCATGTGATGATTGCATCCAGCTGCCGCTGATCA
>NW_015645567.1:1425097-1425562 GCF_001515625.1 Sinocyclocheilus rhinocerous | reverse complement strand
ACTGCTTCGTGTGTGACGAGTCTAGCGTGCTCTCGTGAGCTTTTTGTGTTGGCGGATGGCGCTTCAGCAGTGGTCGTTCCTGTGTCGAGTGGGTTGTGCACTTCAGGCTGCACTACCCCCTGTCATGCTGCAAATGGCCGTTTCCCTTGTGCGTCTCAGCACGTAAAAGGGCATTTCCCTAAAAGAGCAATTTCTCTAAAAGAGTACAATAAGCGGGTGTGTCTTTGTAAACGGACATCACCCTGGCTTATCAGGCACAGGGTGTGCCCTGCCCGCTCAGGTTGCGAGGTCACTCTACTAGAAGTGTTGCATCCTCCTTGGCGCTGGCTCGTTGCGCCTCGCTGACAGATATTTGTAGAGCTGTGGGCTGGGCGACCACCAACACGTTCGCTAAATTCTATAGCCTTCGTGTGGAGCCGGTATCCTCCTGTGTTCTCACCTCAAACGGGTAGAAGCACTGAGAGG
>NW_015645567.1:1386716-1425087 GCF_001515625.1 Sinocyclocheilus rhinocerous | reverse complement strand
AAATATTGGAATCGGGTTAGGATGATATTGAAACTGGATAATATAAGGGCTTATTTTTTCCCCATTTAAATTAATTTTATATCATGCATGTTTTGGTGCCTGATTACATTTGAAGCATGTATAATTCTAGATTGGAGGTTTAATGTGAGCACTGTTTGTTATTGTTGTTGTTGTTTTTTCTCCCGATGTATTGATTTCGAATTTTGGCCAGTGTCAGAAATTAACTTAATTATTAAGTTAAAATTCCTTAATCCTTAGTGCATTATTGATTGTTCTTATTAGTAGAATTTGAAAGTATTATTATTATTAAAACATATATATATATATATAAATAAACATTATACATTTACTAGCCAATGGCGATTCAATTGCCAAGGTGTCCGTAGAGGGTTGTAATGTTTGTTATTTTTTTAATTGTTTCTATTTAGCTTTAATTTTTATTAATTTGCTAATTATTTTATTAAGTAATTTTAGTACTTCAAATTAAACATTTTATTCCAATTAGTAAATTTCTACTTTTAATGTAAGTTTTTAATCTAATATTCATATTTATTTATTGTTTGTTTGTTTGTTTGAATATTTTACATTAAAAAAAATACTGTAATAAAGATATTTTGCGTAAATGAGCATAAATATTATTTAATAATATTATAAATGAATAACATTTTTACAGTAATTATATTTTTTTCACTTTGCAGTTATGAAAATTTGATTTTTTTTTAGGGTAATGATGAGAATTTGAAGCAATGTGTGCTTTATTTATCATTAAAATAATTTAAGAACGCACAAAAAGACACGATTGTCCTTAAATATGTGTGATTTTCTTTATGCAAAATACATGTTGTTGAAAGGTCACATGACATTCACCCCAATACATTTCGTCCAAAACCATGTAATGTTTTTCTAAACCTCCTTCTTTCACTTGATTTATTTCTCTTTTATTTCGTCCACCAGCTTGAGACCCTGAAGCAGCAGAACTCTCAGTATCAGGAACAGTTGAGTTCAGAAACGCAGAACATCGACAGCCTCCGCAAAGAAATGTGAGTCTCCTGCTGACGTGCACCCATGCATTTTCACTTCATTGACTCTTTCATTATTTATTTAGGACTTTTTGACACTTTCATCTATAGTGATAGTAGTGAGAGGACTGGAAATAATAGGGAGGAGAGGAAATGACATGATCCAGCTTAAAATGTATTAGTTAACGTTTGCTGACCACTGAACAACAGCTGCAACAAATAAGCGCCATTTAACGTCTTTCAACTGCATCTTATCACATTAATTGCCTGCTTTGTTGGAGCTATAAAGTATTTTGATCTTAATTAGTTGGTTAAGTACCATGTTGGCGTCATTGTGGTGGTATAATTAGATCTGTGAGTCACAGAATGACATCACATGTCCACATGGTCACAACAGCTTTTATTTTATTGAATAACAACAGGCGTAATGTGCATGTTCTGAAATATTGAGCTGTTGTGCTCGTGGCTCGCAGCATTTTACATTCAGGATAATCAATAAGAAAAAAATGTAGGGCAGAACCTGATTTTATACATCAGGAATTGACTGGATGAAGTTTTTGAAAAATAAGAGGGTTTGGTGACACCCGCTGAAAAAATACTTAAAATAAATAAATAAATAAATTCCAAAAATTGCAATTAAAAAGATTTAATGATTTTCACTTTTCATATTTATTTAGCGATTTAATTATTTAATTTAAAATGTTTTTAATGTTTGCAAAATTAATTTTGAGCATTTAAGCAGAAACATTTAGCTCAATTTCTGAATAACAATGCACGGTCTGACACATTGAGCGGTTGTGCTCGTATGCAATAAGAGTTTGAATCTGGCTTGCTGCATTTCCCATTCACGATAATCAATAAGAAAAAATGTAGGGCAGAACCTAATTTGACCGTCAGTAATTGATTGGATGGTGAAGAGTGCCTCTATATGAAAGTGTTTAAAAAATAAGAGGGTTTGGTAACACTCGCTGAAGAGATAAATACTTTGTTTCACTTTTCATATTTAAAGGGATAGTTCACCCAAAAATTAAAATTCTGTCATTAATTACACTCCCTCATGTTGTTCCAAACCCCATAAGACCTTTGTTCATCTTCGAAACACAAATTAAGATATTTTTGATGAAATCCGACAGCTTTCTGACCCTGCATAGACAGCAAGGGAACTACCACGTTCAAGGCACAGAAACTTAGTAAGGACATTGTTAAAATAGTCCATGGTGACATCAGTGGTTCAACCGCAATTCTATGAAGCTATGAGAATACTTTTTGTGCGCAAAGAAAACAAAAATAATGACTTTATTCAACGATTTCTCTCTTCTGTGTCAGTCGATGCTCATTCACGAGAGTACCATGACGCATTTTTTTTCTCTGTGAAAATAATATAGGGTAGAACCTGATTTTATACACCGGGAATTGAAAAATGAGAGGTTTGGTGACCCCCAATGAAAATATATAATTTGTTTTTTTTTTTAAATCCAAAAATTCCTAATTAAATTGTTTCACTTTTCATATTTAAACAGTTTATTTAGACAGTTTATTTTGCAATATATCTGCATTTGCTAAATTAATTTTAAGCGTTTAAGCAGAAACCTTTAGCTCAAAATGCTTTTACAATCTCAAGGAACACTTCTGGTGGTGTAAATGGGGTCCATTTTGAATTCATGTTGACTTTAAAATAAAGCGCCACAAACCGAAGCTCGAAGCCTTCATAACTCAAGCTGATTAGACGCACTCCTTCAAGCCGCAGTTGATCGGCATGTCCAGCGAGTGACGGCTCCAGTGATGCGGGCAGGTTCCTCCGTGCATCCTCTTTTGAGCTCTTGCGCTGAAGATATTCGTAGCTGAACGTTTCAGAAGTGAGCGTCTCTCCTCCAGGGAGTTTTACGTAACTCTGTCTTTCCAGCTACAGCTGCTGTTTTCCGCCTGTCTAATGGTCTCGACTCCATGTGAGATCCGACGGAGTTCCTTTCATAACACTCTGTTGATCTTCTGACACTCATAAATATGCATCGTGGTGTAGCTTATAATATTATATATTTTTTGGTATTCTTTATGGAAAAAATATGTAATGCTTTATTAAACACAACATATTCTTTTAGCCAGTAGTGCATTTGTTCTTACAATTTGGAGACTTCACCTTGATTTTCCGCTTGAGTTTTGAGCGTGCATGATTTGATTTATTCCTGCATTATGATGCACTCTGGGTAAAAATAGATTGGCTCATTCGTTACACATAAGGAGGAGGATGGTGACCTGTCCGAAGGTTTTTTTTTTGCTCACCAAGGCTGCATTTATTTGATCAAAAATACAGTAAAAACTAAAATATTGTGAATATTATTACAATTTTAAATAAATGTTTTCTGTTTGAATATATTTTAAAATGTAATTTATTCCTGTGATGCAAAGCTGAATTTTCAGCATCATTACTCCAGTCTTCAGTGTCACATGATCCTACAAAAATCATTGTAATATGCTGATTTGCTGCTCAAGAAACATATATGCTAGTCCTACATGATAGTATGGGCATTAACTCCCTCCTTATCTCTCTCTCTGTGTAGTGAGGAGCTAAAACTGTCAGCCAATCAGAAGTCTCAGAGGCAGGTGTTGCTCCAGGTCGAGAAATTGACATTGGCCCAGGAGTTGGACATCCACACGCAGCAGAAGGTGTTTATCTGTCTGTGTCTTTCCTTGGACGTTTCCTGTCAGCTCTTCTGAAATGTGTTGCTCTGTGACGTTCTCCATCAGTTTGAGGGATTGAGTTATCATGTATCATGTTTTTTTTTTTGGCAGCTTGGCAGCGAATCTCTGACTAGCCAGCTGGAGATTACAGAGAGGTAAGCGCATGTCTTGACTCAGTATTAAGTTCATTCAATCAAATCAAGATAGAAATCTTAAAGTGGATGCCTATTGGAAAAATTGGTTTAAAAGCAAAAATTTAAAGCTTACTCACCCTCAGGCCATCCAAGATGTAAAGTGAAAGTGACGTGTGGCCAAGTATGGTGTCCCATACTCAGAATTTGTGCTTTGCATTTAACCCATCCAAGTGCACACACACACACTCCGTGAGCACACACCCCGGGCAGTAGTTGGGGGTTCAATGCCTTGCTCAAGGGTCTCACCTCAGTCGTGGTTATTGAAAGTGGAAGAGAGCGCCAGTCATTCACTCCCCATAGTACTTTCCCTGCAGGTACCGAGACTCAAACCCGTGACCTTCGGGTTACAAGTCCAACTCTCTAACCATTAGGCCACAACTGCCCCTGTAGATGTTTGTTTATTCATCAGAACAGATTTGAAGAAATTTAGCATTACATCACTTGCTCACCTCTGCAGTGAATGGGTGCCGTGAGGGTCCAAACAGCTGATAATAATCTCACAATAATCCACACCACTCCAGTCCATCAGTTAATGTCTTGTGAAGTGAAAAGCTGCATGATTGCAATAAACAATTCCAACATTAAGGTGTTTGCTTCTGGCCAAAATACTCCATAATCCATAATAACGCTTCCTCCAGTGGAAAAAGTCCCTCTCCTGTTGTCTTCTCCCATTCACTGTAGAGGATCCATTGGTGAGCAAGTGCTGTAATGCTAAACTTCTCCAAATCTGTTACAATGAAGAAACAAACTCATCTACATCTTGGATGACCTGAGGGTGAATACATTGTCAGCAAATGTTCATTTTTGGATGAACTCTTCATTTAAATTTCTTCACAAGCTTTCAAAAACCGAATTTATTACTTGTGGTTATAAACAGCATGTCACAGACGCTTTTGATGGTGATAATGGAGCTCTGTCTTAGTAATTGTTCAAATGAGAGCTGGATTTGAGATCACATGCACTCTGGAGGCTTTAAAAAAGCTTGTCAGTACACGTTCTTTACAGATCAGTGTTTTATAATGCACCAAGATTACCACATCTAGAGAGATGTTCTGTTTCCATGACTGCTGTTTAGTTAAATAAAAAAGCTTTTGACTTCAGATCTATTGTTTTCCTCCACCCTAAAAACACTGCAGTCCCACTGGATGTCTGTTCATTTTTTTCATGTTTTTCTGTAAGCTTTTAATATGGTATTATGCATGTTCTCAGAGTGCATATGGCTTTTGTAACATGACTAAATCCAACCAGCTAGAGTGAGCTCTTCTGTCCTCACAGGGAGAACTCCAATGCAGTGCTGTCCGATAAAGACAAAGAACTAGAGACACTACACAATGAGGTAAGAACTTTGACTCTTGGGTTTCAAAAGTCTATCTAAACTTCTGGATCATTCTTCAAAGTATGTTTTATGCATTATGGACTATGACAAAATTTGTCTTAAGTAAAAAGAATGTAGATTAATTTCATATGAAAACCCTGTTGTCTACAGCAGTGTTCCTATTCTTTCTTTTTATATAAAACTTTGTACTCCGTGTTGTTGGAGTTACAATATGAAATGTTTCACTTAATATGAAAAAAATAATTTGTCATTACAGATTGCAGTGCTTCGTGTGGAAAATGCCATGGCCAAGACGCTCCAGTCGGCCGTGACGTCTCTAGAGAGGGACAAAGCCCAGCTGCACAGCCGAGTGAACAGCCTGGAGCAAAAGCTGGAGGGCCGGCAGACGAGGAACAGAGAGGAAGTCACTTCAGGTCTGTCAGCGTATTTATATTTGGAATGGAATGACAGCATGTTGCATTCTGTGCAATATACTGTATATTGCCAGCTACTTTAATTCACACTATTATTTAAAAGTTTAGGTTATGTTTTTGTAATATTTTGAAAAGGTCTCTTCTGTTCGCCAAGCCTGCCATTATTTGATCAATGATTTTGCATGATTAATTCAGGGAATGCCATCCAGTTATTATCTCAGAATAAAAATGTTTTTCTTTCTATTTTTAATCCAATTTTATGTAAAAATATTAAAGTTGCTTTTTCTTTTAATTAATTTGTTACACTGGAAATGGAAGTAGTATGAGTAATACGAGTAGTACTACTATTTTTATTTCCATTTGCAGTATGAAAAATGAATCTAAAAAAAAAAAACCCAACGTAAATTTTTAACAAATCTTCCTTAACTTATATGCAATTCCAACATTTCAACATTTGTCTCATCTGTAGGTGATGCTGCTATAGACCAACTGAGAGAAGAGAAAGAGTTTGCTGAGGGACAGGTAAAACTCTTCTGCTCCATATTTGGTAATGGTTTGAGGATATCATATGTGTAAACTTCTAAATTCTGCCATGTTTTCCTGCATGAGAAGAACTCGTAACGGACTGTAAAACAGTACAACAAGTGCACCAAACAAAGCTGAAGCTAACCACTATTAACTTATTGCACTTCTCACTTTAAATGTATACAGCACATGAGTTTAACTGCTATTGTTTGGAAGTAAGTTATTATTTTTACTGTTAAATGTCAGACATATAGTTATAATATTGTCATATGAATGGCTTTTTATGTGTATTTTGATGGTATGTCCTGTAGATTTCAGGCCTGTTCACACCAAGTCCGAATTTTCGGCACAAAATAAATGCACGGCAAGATTTTAAGATTAAACATTTTTTGTGTACAAATTCAAGATTTATTTAAAATACAGAACAGTTACTTCAGGTATCCAGAATTTTTTTTAGAGGATGAAGAAAATTTTGCAACAAAATACAGTGCAGAATAGTTTTGGTGCAAAAAAGGGTTTCCACATATTTTAAAATTCCATGTATTTTAGTCACCTCAAACTTGGTGTGAACAGACCTTTACTAAAGCACAATTTTTAAGATCATATTGTATCTCTTATTGTTGATGTAATATTAACAAATCTTTCATCTAAATTTATACCTCAAAGTTTTATAACTGCGCTTATGGCCAAAGTTTGAAAAGCTGCCCTCATAGTCTCAATTTTATGCAAGGACGGTCAACAGATCCCATCACAAGGTCCTCCAGCTCCTAAATAGAACAGAAGGGGCCTAGTCAATAATTAATGTCCCTTAAAAATGCAGCCTGATATGACAAATCTGAACCCCACATAAAATAATAACAAAAATAGTATCTATGTAAAATAGATGTGAATGTGACGCTTTTTGCTAACCTAATTAGGATAATTAGTGTATGTTTATGACCAAAATACAAATGACATTATATTGTTTGAACAATGTCTCTTATATATATATATATAAAAAAGGGCAATTTACCATGACAGCCAAAAGTTTATTATATAAATTATAATTCTGATTTCATTTTGTGAATGGCAGTCAAAAACCTAAAAGCGCGCGAACAGGAAGTTTGACAGAACGCCAGATCTGAGGTAAGATACTTCACGACGAATTACATCAACAAACTCTTAAAAAGTTAACGAAAGTCATATAAGAGTCATGTTATAACATCAGGTAAAGTGATGGTTGATGCAGAATCATATACAGTACAGTCTCGATGTAATTTCAATTCTGAACAACGAATTGTGGTGAAAAAGTCTTATTTGATCTCTGTCCCTCTCTTTTGCTTTCTAATACTCATGTTTTTGGTAAACGCTTTCAATTATGTTCGTATCAGAAACGTTTCTGGACAATGTAAGTATAAGGTAACGCGGTAAAGCGTCTATAACGTTTTTGCAACATCGAAAAATATATGAAAATACGTCCGTCGTCGTATATAATGAATATGAATAAAACAATCTTAGCCTTTCCAAAACAAAACGTTGTGTAAGCTGGGCTATTAATCTTGAATTGAAAAAACCCCCCATAGAAATACTTAAAAACAGGCATGATCTAAATAGTCATAAAAAAAATAGGCTAGTAATCAATTCAGTTAACATTTTTTATTAAAACAATTTGAATATGCTAAAAATAAGCACTAATGGTGAAATAAATAAAAACCAAAATTAATAAACTGTACAAAACAAATTCATTTCAAGAAAACATGGTCCCAATGTATCTATAGAGTATTTCATTGTATGTTCCTTGAACGTTGCTACATCAGATTGAAGTGAGAATGGATTTATTGTTTAAAATGACATAATTTAAAAACTGCCAGATTGTGTTCAGTGAATATGATTTATCCATCAATCAAGAATTAAGTTCCAGCTCAGCTGGTTTGGAAATGAGGTATATATTGGATTCATTTTGACATGTAACAAAACATTCTTCATCCCCTTAAAAAGCAGTGATGCTTTGAAAAGCTTTAAAAAAAAACAAAAGCCACAAAAAAAATTAAATCACACATCATGGAGCCAGAAGGCACACTAACCAGTAGAGAATCTATGAACAAACCAAACACCAGCACTATAACCATACAACAACCTGCAAAATAGTTAGAAAAACAACTAGTAGAGTCATTAAATTAAATAATAGAAGACTTAAAACAAAGATGATCACAGCAGCAAATCCATCTTTTATCTTGACAAATCTATGCAGTGCATTCACTCTCATCACTGTTAAACTAACGCTGTATATCGTGCATGAGTTGAATGGAGCGAGGCTGCAGGTTTCTCACAGGATCAGGTCAGTGTTCGTCGTCGGCCTCGGTTCACTGGCACAGCGACAATGTTCGCTCCAGGTGAGAAGATGAAGAACAGGGTGAAGCTGTACTTAAAGATCAGGAATGGATTGTTAAGTGGGTTGTGTTTCCTCATTGGTTTGTGACAGTGACGTTTGAAACATGGGAGCAAACTAGTCAGCTTTAGTTATCTAAGTCCTGAGAAGATGATTCCACTCTACTTTTCTTTGTGGGTGGGGAACCATCCTCACTTTCCTAATAAAACACAAAAAGCAAAACATTTTCTCACCCTCAAGTCATTCCCAGCTTTGATTATTTTCTTCTGATTTGAAGGTAATTGATGCTTTTACCTGAGTGTTTGTCGAGGTGTCTGATGAGGACTCCTTCTCCCCTGATAACAGAGTATCTTTTTTGGTTGTTGACGTCTCTGAAGGGGTAGAGTTACTATTCCCTGTAAAAAATACACCACACTGATTCATCCAATTGTGATGCATCACATTTCTTTCAGCTGGAAGATCTCGGATGCAATGTTTTGAATACCATCTCTATAAAAATGGACTCACCCTCAGGCCATCCAAGATGTAGATATGTTTGTTCCTTCATCTGAACAGATCTGGAGAAATGTAGCATTACATCACTGTCTCACCAGTGGATCCTCTGCAGTGAATGGGTGCCGTCAGAATGAGAGTCCAAACAGCTGATTAAAAACATCACAATAATCCACACCACTCCAGTCCATCAATTAACATCAAGCTGTGTGCTTGTGTGCAAATAAGCAACAAGCTGTGTGCTTGTAAGAAATTAATCCATCATTAATATAAAAAAGGGCAATTTACCATGACAGACAAAAGTTTATTATATAAATTATAATTCTGATTTCATTTTGTGAATGGCAGTCAAAAACCTAAAAGCGCGCGAACAGGAAGTTTGACAGAACGCCAGATCTGAGGTAAGATACTTCACGACGAATTACATCAACAAACTCTTAAAAAGTTAACGAAAGTCATATAAGAGTCATGTTATAACATCAGGTAAAGTGATGGTTGATGCAGAATCATATACAGTACAGTCTCGATGTAATTTCAATTCTGAACAACGAATTGTGGTGAAAAAGTCTTATTTGATCTCTGTCCCTCTCTTTTGCTTTCTAATACTCATGTTTTTGGTAAACGCTTTCAATTATGTTCGTATCAGAAACGTTTCTGGACAATGTAAGTATAAGGTAACGCGGTAAAGCGTCTATAACGTTTTTGCAACATCGAAAAATATATGAAAATACGTCCGTCGTCGTATATAATGAATATGAATAAAACAATCTTAGCCTTTCCAAAACAAAACGTTGTGTAAGCTGGGCTATTAATCTTGAATTGAAAAAAACCCCCATAAAAATACTTAAAAACAGGCATGATCTAAATAGTCATAAAAAAAATAGGCTAGTAATCAATTCAGTTAACATTTTTTATTAAAACAATTTGAATATGCTAAAAATAAGCACTAATGGTGAAATAAATAAAAACCAAAATTAATAAACTGTACAAAACAAATTCATTTCAAGAAAACATGGTCCCAATGTATCTATAGAGTATTTCATTGTATGTTCCTTGAACGTTGCTACATCAGATTGAAGTGAGAATGGATTTATTGTTTAAAATGACATAATTTAAAAACTGCCAGATTGTGTTCAGTGAATATGATTTATCCATCAATCAAGAATTAAGTTCCAGCTCAGCTGGTTTGGAAATGAGGTATATATTGGATTCATTTTGACATGTAACAAAACATTCTTCATCCCCTTAAAAAGCAGTGATGCTTTGAAAAGCTTTAAAAAAAAAACAAAAGCCACAAAAAAAATTAAATCACACATCATGGAGCCAGAAGGCACACTAACCAGTAGAGAATCTATGAACAAACCAAACACCAGCACTATAACCATACAACAACCTGCAAAATAGTTAGAAAAACAACTAGTAGAGTCATTAAATTAAATAATAGAAGACTTAAAACAAAGATGATCACAGCAGCAAATCCATCTTTTATCTTGACAAATCTATGCAGTGCATTCACTCTCATTACTGTTAAACTAACGCTGTATATCGTGCATGAGTTGAATGGAGCGAGGCTGCAGGTTTCTCACAGGATCAGGTCAGTGTTCGTCGTCGGCCTCGGTTCACTGGCACAGCGACAATGTTCGCTCCAGGTGAGAAGATGAAGAACAGGGTGAAGCTGTACTTAAAGATCAGGAATGGATTGTTAAGTGGGTTGTGTTTCCTCATTGGTTTGTGACAGTGACGTTTGAAACATGGGAGCAAACTAGTCAGCTTTAGTTATCTAAGTCCTGAGAAGATGATTCCACTCTACTTTTCTTTGTGGGTGGGGAACCATCCTCACTTTCCTAATAAAACACAAAAAGCAAAACATTTTCTCACCCTCAAGTCATTCCCAGCTTTGATTATTTTCTTCTGATTTGAAGGTAATTGATGCTTTTACCTGAGTGTTTGTCGAGGTGTCTGATGAGGACTCCTTCTCCCCTGATAACAGAGTATCTTTTTTGGTTGTTGACGTCTCTGAAGGGGTAGAGTTACTATTCCCTGTAAAAAATACACCACACTGATTCATCCAATTGTGATGCATCACATTTCTTTCAGCTGGAAGATCTCGGATGCAATGTTTTGAATACCATCTCTATAAAAATGGACTCACCCTCAGGCCATCCAAGATGTAGATATGTTTGTTCCTTCATCTGAACAGATCTGGAGAAATGTAGCATTACATCACTGTCTCACCAGTGGATCCTCTGCAGTGAATGGGTGCCGTCAGAATGAGAGTCCAAACACCTGATTAAAAACATCACAATAATCCACACCACTCCAGTCCATCAATTAACATCAATCTGTGTGCTTGTGTGCAAATAAGCAACAAGCTGTGTGCTTGTAAGAAATTAATCCATCATTAAGACATTTTTAACTTCAAACCGTTGCTTCCATCCTCTATTCATAAAAATCGCTTTCTCCAGTGATAAAGTAATCTGGTCTGATTCAGGAGAGAAATATGCAAACATGCAGCTTTTCACTTCACAATATGTTAATTGATGGACTAGAGTGGTGTGGGTTACTTGTGAGGCTTTTATCAGCTGTTTGGACTCTCATTCTGACGGCACCCATTCACTGCAGAGGATCCATTGGTGAGCAAGAGATGTAATGCTACATTTCTCCAAATCTGTTCTGATGAAGAAACAAACTCATCTTCGAGCTATTCCTTCCAGAATTTCATTTGTGTAAGCATGAAATTTATTCATGTGATCAGAGTGGCTTTTCGTACCTTTGTCAGGGGATGGCGTATGTTCTGCCTTGCATTTGTTTCCATCAGTGTGAGCAGCAGCAGTGGCCTCTGGTGTCGGGCTCGTGCTACAGCTGTTCTCCATCTTCACCGGAGAGGAATCAGCTACTGAGCTCTGATTACTGTTCTCATCTATAAGGGAAACCACAGCTTGCCATTTAAGAGTCAATAATGTCAAATTACATTATGCACAGACTTAGAATCTTGGCATGGTTAAGAGACTGACCATGCATGTCCATCATTCCCGGAGAGGAACTGTTCTCTGGAGTCGTCACCTCCGATCCATATTTCTCCTCTCTGCCCTTCTTCTTTTTGTTCTTCTGTTCAGCAGAAAACATGTCAAGACAGAATATCAATGAACTACAACTTAACAAAAAGAAAATAATGCACAATTGTCACACACTTACATCATCTGACTTTGGTTCAGTCACTGGAACCCATTTGAAGATACGCAGTGAAGTGTCTCCAACCGTCACCCATTTTTTCTCCCTGTGAATTGTTAAAACAAAGATCTGTAGCACAAAAAGAAGTGCTTCAATGCCTAAATAGGTATTTGTTACTGGTTAGCATTGTCCAATAGCTTACACGGCCGGCGTGGCAGAGTCTTAACTTTGATAAAGAATATCTCTTTTTGTTTTGAGACTTTAGTCTTTGCAACTTCAGGGATCTTATCTATGCACAATCAGCTTGTAACACTCCAAAGAGAAAGGAAAACTTGAAATCGCATCATATGACCCCTTTAAGAGAAACTTGAATTCTGATTTAAAAAGCCAAATATATTCATTGCAGTAATTAATATGCACTGATGGAAAATGCACAATAAGACCAGAAGTGAGTTTAAAAAAAGTAAATAGGCCATTATTGATTTTGTGTTTACTTAAAATACACTTAAACGTACCTGACATTTTTCTGCAATGGCAGTACTTTTAAAATAACATACCATATAATATATATAATAAAATTAGAAAATTCTAATAAAATTAGATACTTCAAAAAAATCAGCATTATAAAAGTCATATCCAATGAAAAAAAGATACCTGTGATTACATTATTCTACAAGAAAAACAAGGTAAAATGCCGTGCTTCATAATATCAAACATTTGCACTCCAAATTATTTTTCTTATGCAATGAAAATAAATACAGGCAAAAATGAGTTTATATGTAAAATGTCTAAAGATAACATCCTTGTCTAAAAGCCACAGCTTTAATGTTGTTAATGAAATATCAGGCATGCAGTCGCACACTTCCCTGTCCCAGCCCCCACAGCGCTCCATGTGTTCAGCTTTATTTGATGTAAAGAGACTCTGAGCTGCATTTCAACTCTCTGTGTGTGTTACAGCGACTGTGACTGGCGCGCACAGGTGAGTTTATCAAGCGTTTCATCCCCCAAAACACAGATGTTACACATTACAGTGCGCCAAACTGCAGCGAGAAATGGCTTCATGTGACTGCAACGAAATGGCTTCTGGGTTCAACCCACTTCATCTCCATCAGAAACCTTTGAAATCCCTCCAAAACATTCATTTTTTAGTGTTATGGTGTCGGGTGCGCTCGAGTTCACTTGGAAATCGCGCTCAAAAATTACCCTTATAATTTCACTCTCTGTCCTTCTCGTTTGTTCTTTCTCTCTCCTCCCCCACAAGCGCATTTTTTTCTCTCCGGTGGAACAAACACAGGGCTTTTCCCCGCGATCTTACCATTTTCGAACTTTATCAATAGCGGCCATAACGCGTTTGATGTCATCTTTGGCTCTGCTCCGGGTCTCCGCGCGCACTGACCTGCCAGACATTCCCGCCGCTCGATAATATTTTTAAGCTCGGCAGTTCACACTCAAAATATTACAGTGAACGCTGGGCCGGGAGAGCGCCTGCGCCAAACACACAGCGAGCAAACGTGCGAGTGCTGCGAGAACCGATTCAAACGTTATAGTCACATTTAATTAAACAAAAAACGTTGTCGTTCATATCTAAAACATTGAGTATTTCCATATAGTGTTAATTTTACTATATTTTCATTTTTACATTTAAATAATCAGACATAGCAAGAGGGCTGTTGAAGTCATTTATTAAAGTATTAGTGAAGTAATTAATGCATATAGGGCATATTAAATGTTTATGAAGGTTACAAATCGATGCTTGCATGAATATACATTAACAGCTATCATTTACATCTGAATAAACATTATTATGAATTATAAAGTGTATAACTATAATATCAACACTACATAGTGAATATTAACTTAAGATATATTAGCTGATACTGTAATAGAACTGCGATGGTTCTTCTCATCATTCTCATTCTCCATTTTCTTTCCTAGAAGTTTCATGTAGACTTTCTTGAGGGATCCACTGAACACAGTGCTGGAGAAATAATAGACGATGGGATTGAGCACACTGTTGAAGTAGGTAAAGCAGACAGTCGTGTAAAAAGCCACATTTGCATCACGGAAATACTGGCACTCGCTATACCAGCTCTTCAACACCCAGACGGCGATACGGGAGACATTGCTCGGGAAGAAACATATAATGAAAACTAGAGCAACTGCTAATATAAACTGCACCGCTCTTTTGATTTTACCCTGTGTGTCCACTGTCTTACTTTTCAGTTGCCACGTAATACAAGCCGGGCAATAGATAGCAATGGCGGTGGGCACAAAGAACTGGATAGCGCAGAATGCATTGTGCCAGTCAGACAATGCATTGCGCCCCAAACATATGTTGAAGCTCTCACACTGTGTGTGGTTGTTTAGATAGTAGAAATGCTTGTCTGTTAGGAGGTAGACAGTCATGGCTATGATGAGACCCCACAGGCCAACAGAGACCCACAGGGCATAGGTCAGACCCATTGGGTTGATGCGGTTGAGAGGGTGGACGATCTTCAGGTGTCGGTCCACTAGCGACGGCAGTGAGGAAAAATATACCAGCAGCTCTGTTGGCGGCCAAAAGAAACAGCAAAATACGGCAGAAAGCATCTCAATAGACCCAGTCCTTGCCCCTGTGGTAGTAGTTGGCCCTAAAAGGAAGGCAGAAAAGAACCACTGAATCTGCCACAGCCAGATGGGCAAGATAAACAGAATTGGGCTTCCAGGTGTCCCTGTGGAAGAAGAACATCGAGAGGGCGAGGATGTTCCCCATAAGGCCAAAAATGAATTCCACGAATAGTATAAGAGGTAGGACTTCATCCAAGATGGGAGCTTCGAAAGCGCAGCACTTTGAGGAGTTTTCCATGATTCTGATGCTGAGAGAGTCTGAGAATTTATGATCTTTATTGTTTCGTCTCAGTACTGAATATTCCAATGATCCCCCCAAGACTTGGTCTCAATATGTTTGCTTCAGAGGCGTGGCTACGTGTGGGCAAGATCAATTGAAAATCAGCCAAATTTAAGTTTTAACTTAGATTGGCTTTAATATTTCTTCCTAATTTATTATTGGCTGTTTAAGTCTTAAGCTTAGAAGAGGCGTAGTCGGGAACCTCAGGAGTCACTGTTTAACGCGGACACAGAACCTTTTCTTTCAAACAGAGCAAGTTGTCTGTGCACTTATTTTAAAACCTACCAATGTAACTTAAATACCTATTTTTGTTGAAGCATGACTAGATTTTTTTTCTTGTTTTAAGATTGAAGATTTCTTGTTCTATGTATTATTGTATTTTGGCCTCACATATACTCATGTAGCAGAAATGTGCATTGACGTGTGGCTTGGATGCCATTTACCCATTACTTTTTGCTATCTGTAGTTTCTCTTTATTTTCTTCTGTTGAAAACATGGTAAGAAACCTTGCAGCAGGAATATTTAATTGTAAGATCTAATTAATATGTTTTATTTTGTCAGGTTGTCAGGCGCTGGAAGTTTTGCTTCATGTTTTCTGAGGTTGTCTTCTGTATTAGATCCTGAGTTTGGTGAGTTACTCAAAAAATCCATTACAGATTACTAATTACTTAAATAAAACAGTGATTAAATTTATTATTATTATTTTAAGTAAAACCCCTACTAAATAATACCTTTATACCAAAGGGCAAATAGCTTTTACTGTAAAACCAGTGTGTCAGTGATTGTATTGTCTTGTCTGTGCATGTATTTTCACTTCTGTTTGTGTGAAATGAGAGTCTGATGCTCTATTAAATTGTTGAGCTTACAGAAGGGATGCTCTGATTAGGTTTTTTATTGTAGCCAATAGAAATGACTGATTCATTGTCATTTTAATCAGTCAATACAGATTATGAAACTGATTTTTTAAACCTTTTATCAGAAGCTCTATCATAACTGGTTGTGTGTAAGCTCGTGGTCACTCTTAACTGAATTAAAGTAACACCAGCTGTTGTATAGTTTTTGTTCACAATGATAACCCATACGGAAATGTAAAATATGACATATATTGCTCTATATCAAGAGTGATATTGTCATATAGGTTACCTATACATTCTTTGGGTAGATGAAGATATAAGTAATATATAAAATCCCCACAGTAAAATTTAATTTAAATTGTTCATATGTTAATAATATCTGAAAATGTAAGCAGCACTGCAGGTTCAGAGCAGGAGAACAGAAAGAAGTAGAAGATTAAGTGCAGATTAAACATTTACATCATGTTTTGAAATCAGGATTGTATTCTCTATGAACTTTTGTTCACTTCAGAGTTTTTCTCTGAAACAGTTTGTCTATTCTGTTATCTGCTATAACATCTATTGATAATGGCATAACTATAATGATTACCATGTAGGATCCACCTGCTCTCATCGTTTCAAAGATGACACTCCCCCTTCTGGATTTTAGTGGGAAGACATACATTTAAACTGCAAAAAACTTTGCTGGATATAATCAAGTGTGCATAGGAGGCTGATCCTTCATGATCTTCATGAGATCAGAACAGTTTTTGAAATTTCAGTTAAGTCCGTCTTTCAAATTTCAATATTGTACAACATATACAGTAATTTTAAGTACGCAAATTTTTAACTTCATAATTTTGTTAGTTATTTGTCTAAAGATGATGTACACCAAATTTCAATAAACAATAACAGGAATAACAATAACAATAATAACAGAAATACAAAAAACAAAGAGATACAGAACACTTAAAGCTATGCGTAATTAAAACAAACAAACAAACTCTTACACAATGTTCATGCTCGAAAACCCTCCAATGTGGCTGAATTACAACAATTCTGCATAGATGAGTGGACCAAAATTCCTCCACAGCGCTGTAACAGACTCATTGCAAGTTATCGCAAATGCTTGATTGCAGTTGTTGCTGCTAAGGGTGGCCCAACCAGTTATTAGGTTTAGGGGGCAAACACTTCTTCACACAGGGCCATGTAGTTTTGGATTTTGTTTTCCCTTAATAATAAAAACCTTCATTTAAAAACTGCATGTTGTGTTTACTTGTGTTATCTTTGACTAATATTTAAATTTGTTTGATGATCTGAAACATTAAAGTGTGACAAACATGCAAAAAAATAAGAAATCAGGAAGGGGGCCAACACTTTTTCACACCACTGTATATATATATATATATATATACGCAGTATGTGTGCAGATTTTGAGTGTGTTAGAACTTTGATTCTGGATGCATTTAAACTTTTGAATAGATATATATTTGTAGAAATACATATGTAGAAAATTTTTTCTGGCATTTTAATGGCAGACAGCAAACATAAAATATGCATTTCCACCACCTACTGGACTGGAGTAAGGACTGAAGCATGGGAGAGGGATTTTATTGTAGTATGGTGTCAATTAGTCTCAGCCTCAGACGTCACGCCCACAGACCATTGGCTGAACGTCTGATGCATACGGCACACAAAAGTGGAAACACTTCAGGAGTTTCGAAGTCGTCATCGGATTGGTTGAATTATACAGGATTTCCGGGAGACGTGTGTGTGTTGTGTTCTTTAACGTTCCGCCTGGAAACAAAGATGCTGTGGCGCCAAACCCCCTCACAAAAGAAGAAAGCCGTCGTGTTTACAACTGTGACGATGAGCGCTTATCAGGATCAACTATACACTGGATTCTCAAAAGTATGTGAAATATTTAAAGTTTGCGGCACAGAATCTTTAAAATACGTCCGAGAGTTTTGCACACCGGTCTGTTAGAGTGGCGACATTTCCACGCCCCGAAACGTGACGCTAAAACTAAACGAAATGTGATTGTTTGACATGTCGGTCAAACGGCCTCATGGGCGGGCCTTGGCCAGTGAAAGCTGCCATGGATTCCAGACCTTCAGCCGTCAGTCTGGCTACGCGAGACTAGGTGTCAATAGGTAGATTTTCACCAAAACTGATTGGAGCACTTAGAGCCACATGGATATTTCTGCTGACAATTTTTGGTGCTTTATGAAACTTTAAAGTAATTCAAAATTGTAAGACAAAATTGCACTGACATTGTATTGAATTCACCCAAATGGATATTCATTAAATTATCTTTTTGTGTTTTGCAGAAGAAATAAAGATTCATGGGTTTGAAGCGATATGAGGGTGAGTAAATGATTTGCTTTTTGAGATATTACCCTTTCAAAATGCATCTGTAAATCATCTAACTAAAGGCCACAGTGTTGCATCGGAGGCAGTGATAAAAGAAACAATACACAACAAATGTGTGTTGAATGAGACTGAAATTTATTAAGTCTATTGTTTGCATGTGTGAAATGCTTTTAAGGTCACATCATTCCAGACCTTTGGCAACCAAAACACAAAGCAGCTATCAAGAACTGAAAAACCCCAAGGATGAAGCCATGTCCACGGAAATTCTATACAGTAAATAAAATAGATATAAAAGGGCTTTATGTCAATGTGTACATTTGGCCAGGTTTGCTGTGTCACGTCGCATCCGTTTCAGTAAAAGTGCATATTGGGCTTCACTTTTTGACCTCTCCAAGATCGTCGATGCTGTCGTCATCCACCTGTGGGGTTAGAGAATATGTCAAAAACGGCTTCAAAAAGGTTCTTCTGGTCGGGTTTTGCAGCTGGATCTGGGATGTTCGCTTACCTCAGGCCACTTTTCCTGGATTACGTCCATGATGTCATCTGTAAAGTCTCCCTGAATGATGATTTCGTCTTCTGCTGTCACCGAGACACCGCAGGAGAATTTCTGAGCAAAGAACCTCTGAGCCTCTTTGAGATCAATGTCTGATGTGGACCACAAAATGACAGCAAAGTTACCACAGGGTGAAAATACAGATCAAATACAGAACATCAGTCTTGTAACTACAATCACAGCCTTACCGAAAGTGGCCAGGCCACACACCCTTGTGACGTATTTCTTTTTAGCTCGTGGGATTTTTGCTATTGTGACTTTTTGCGGGACGGTCTTCTTTTTCTGTTTGATTTGACCTCTTCCACCTGCAAAGGGGGAAAATAATAATCTATTGTAAGTTTATAGGCAGACAAACTCAAAAAGTAGATAAGTGTTGTTTGTTGGTAACAAACTAAAGCTACTAAAAATCATTTTCAGTAATTAAAAAAAAAAAGAAATATAAATATTTGATGAAAAACTTAAACTTAAAACACTTGAAAATTTAAAAAAAATTAACATTTAAAAAGTTGCCATGGCAATTATCTGGTTGAAATACTAAAATTACTGAATTGCTGAAAAAAATATAACTACATAAAAAAAAAGAAAAAAAAAGGAACTAATAAAATGACAAGCAGAAAATTAATAAAACTGAAACTGAATCTGAAAATATAAAAATAAAGGCTAATTGAAAATATTAATAAATAATATATTAATATATCAATAATACTAAAATAACACTGATATTAATCTTGACATAAAAATTCAAGAAAATAAAGTAGCCTGTAAACGAAGATCATATTAATAATCAAGGACATAAAACCAAAATACACTTCTCTTTAGCTGTAAATTAATTGTAATGTTTTAATTGGACAGTTAAAGGGATAATTTACTGATTTATTGCAATATGAGGTTTTAATAAAAGTTGTCTATGCAGTAGAAACACATAAAAAAAACAAAAAAAAACAGTGCTTTAGAAAAGACAGAAAAAAGAGCTGTGGTGAAAAAGAAAGTAGGAAAACTTTAACTGCCATAATGCAATGGGCTTGATCAGATTAACCATGAACCATGAGATAAAAAAGGGGGAAGTATTATCTGTAGTTTTCACAAAAGCCCTGGCACTGTCAAAAGATTGCTGGATGGATATCTTGGCGCAGGTAACATGAAAAAAAGAATACATTGTTCATTTGTTTATACCACCGACATTGTAACAATGCAAAGCTGGTTGAAAATCATTCAGAAAAAGTTTTGAATGTGGTGTGGAAGGCAGTACATGCACAACTACTGCACCACCGCTCCAAAACGTTTCTGTTTATAGATGTTACATATAAAAGAAAAATGTTTAACCTCTCTTTTGTTTCTTCTTCTCCTCTTCCTCTCCTGCAGCGGGCACCTCTCCACCACCACCACCACCTCCTCCTCCTCCTCCTCCTCCAGTAGTTTCCTGCTTGGGTGCTGTACTTACACAACAGCAGTGATATCAGTGAGCAAACTACTGACAAACTGATACAGCAGTGCATGTCATAATGGTGCAGACCAAATATTCTGCTTGTCTCAGTGTCAGATATGAAAAGACACTCAGAGATCAAACAATCCTGCAAGAGTCAAAGCTATGGAGGCACAAATAAAACGGTAAGCAAGCTAAAATGGCAAGAAAAAGCACTTTTCGTGACTTTATATGAGATATTGACATCTTCAAAGTTGCTATGAAAGAAAACTGACTTACCAAGAGTCAGTTTAGCAAACACATCGGGAAAATTCTTCTCAAGCCACTGTTTGCATTTGGCCGGCTCAGGCATGTACTCACAGTACTAGCAGAGCAAAGCAGAAACATTTTAATTCATATTTATTCACTTTCTACCAACATAATATGTAATCATTTAAGGAATACATCACCCAGAAAAAAACATTTGCTGGAAATTGTGAAGAAAGTGAAAAAGTCCATCCACTGCCCTCTTACATCAAAATCCATTGACATGTATGTTTAGGACCGTTTTTGATTGTAAACGGTGCTTGATCTGTGCATATTAATCTCCTGATTCAGACTAGATTACTTTTTCCAATGGAGGAAGCGTTATTATGGACTTGCATTTTAGCCTGAAGCAAAGGTTTGAAGTTCAAAATGCCTTAATGATGGCTCTGTTTAGTACAAACACAGTTTTTCACTTCTCAAGACTTTAACTGATGGACTGGAGTGGATTACTTGTGAATTATTGTGGTGTTTTTATCAGCTGTTTGGACGCTAACCCTAACCTCACTGCAGAGGATCCATTGGTGAGCAAGTGATGTACTGCTAAATTTAGAAAAGAAACAAACTCATCTACATCTTGGGTGGCCTGAGGGTTAGTAAATTTTCAGCAAATTTTCATTTTTGGGTGAACCATTATATGTGATGTACTCACCTCTGCTGGCAGAGAACACACTGCAAGTAAAAGACGACAGAAACGTTAGTCTTACATGACTGTGAACAAAAATAACCATTAAGACGATAACATTTAATTTACATTTTAATTGATATATTACAGTTAGCATTTGCAGTGCATTGAGATTTTTTATTTTTATTTTTTGGTATTTTCTCACCTCCACAATAGAGAACTTTTAGTGGGTATTTTGCAAATGGGTCGGCACGATCCACTTTATTTTCTGGTGAACCCAACTCTGCATTCTCAGTAGTAGCCATATTACATGAATCTACACAAATCATACAGATGGGTTATTTTAGACTGACAACATAACACAACCAGCTGACGCACAGAGACCAACACTTGAATTCTAAGCTATCATGCAAGAAAAAAATTCGCATTTACAACACAGATTAATCACACAAACCTAGAGTAAAGTGTTTAGTTTGCAAGAATTGCAAAACAAATATGGTGCCTTCATAAAGCATACAGAAATATGGTCGGTCTGAAAATGGTTATACTCAAAACCTATAATAGCTAACCACACATCAGTCATAAATTGTTGGATTGAAAGTTAAATGTCATAACCAAAGATCTATCCATCTAATTATAAAAGGAGAGACCTTCCACATGTCACTTGTGCGCTATTTATCAACCTTGGGGACATTTTTAATCATCGTTTTAAATTAATTAGACTCTCAAAACGCTGTTTTGGTTCATAAAATCACAAAAGATGCATTTAAATGCATGTAAGCGCATAAATTATCAAGTGCCAGCAACACCCTAGTGGTGTTTTAGAGATACTAACCACCACACTAAGATAAGAAGCAATGGGTCTGAAAAAAGGTTCTTCTTATAACACTAATAAATGCATTCAAATATAGTTTAAAAGTCTTTTCGAGTCCCTGACAGTGACTTGAATCGAGGAGCCTCCGCACAATGATCATGCATCCACACCAGTGAGCACCCATTTATTAGCCAGCACTGCTAATCACAGCTCTCCTACAGCAGCTACGCGCTCAAGCTCATACATACCCCGTCGATATAATCTCAGTACAACTTGCTTTTGAGTAACACCTTGATCATTATTACATTAACTCGTGCGGATGTTCGTTAAAGGGTGAAAGAGTTCCTCTATTGCTCAGCAGTCAGCACACATTCACTGCCTGATTTGGCTTTGGGTCCTGACAACGCCTCTCTGAGGTAGAGCAACAACGGTGTTTAACGCCGCTGCCGTATTACGTACGTACTTCGCGATGAAAGATTTTCAAGTAATATTGAATTAACAATTTGAATTTATATAAGATGGTTTTTATATAAAACATTTGATGCGTTTTAATGAAACTAATATGAATAAGGTGATTTTGAACGAATCTTTTAAACCAGGCATCGCGTTGGACAGCCCGTTAAGCGCGGATCACAACATGCCGTTTGTGAGAATTCCGAAAATAATCACCCGCTTCTTGTCACATGCATTTCACAATGACTGTGAATTTAAAATTTGTATTTAAATAGTTTTTTTAAGTTAATCGTAATTTGGATTAGGAGTTAGGGTGTTTATATTGCATTTATTGTTGTTGGGGGTTTTTTTACCCCGAGTGTCTTGTTTACACTTAAATAATGCATCTTTTAAAACAACCAAACTAAACTGTGTCATAATCAGGCACCGAGAACAAGATATTGATATTGTGCATCGCTATGATGTTCACGCTGCTGTTTTGTTCATTTAAAATGAAGTTAGATGTAATATGAAATCTTGTCTGCTAGTCCAGACATTTGTGAGATGAGATGGAGGGGTTCAAGGAAAGAAGGAACTCTAAAACTCCTGGAAGTTTTTTGATATCAAAAGGTGATGAACATCATGCAAATATGAATAAATATTAGACACTCCTCAAATTTAAAACACGATGATTATTCGTTGCATTAATTTATTAATTTACAGGATCTCCAGTGGAGCCCTGGCACAGCACTCCTGTAAAAAAGGTTGGTAGGTTGTTTTTTAATTGTTTTATGTACAGTATGATAGTATTTATTATTTTATAAATAATATGATAGTATTTATTTGGTAGACATTTTTAGTCACTGTATAATTCCATTCCATTTGTGTTAGTTCATACTTAGGATGAGTTTATGATGGTCCTAAAATATGGAAAATAGATGTAATAAAGATGAGTAGTGGCTAGAACTCTGATTGATATCTAATCTTCTAAAAATAATCCTTAAAAATAACTAAAAAGTAAGGCCCCCCCCACACACACACACACACACACTTTTATTGTAAATTTCACATTCTCTCTTTAAACATTGAATACTAATTTCACTTTGAAAGTGTATTGTTTTGTATTGCGCTCCTCCACCTTCCGTTTGAGGATGCCCATGCTTGGCCAATCCATCACCTTTACCCTCAGCTTCTTTAGCAAGGCAGTGGTCGTCTTGGAGGTGTGTTTGGGGTCGTTATCATGTTGGAATACAACTATGGATCATGCTCTGCTTTAGTATGTCACAGTACATGTTGGCATTCATGGTTCCCTCAATGAACTGTAGCTCCCCAGTGCCGGCAGCACTCATGCAGCCCCAGACCATGACACTCCGACCACCATGCTTGACTATAGGCAAGACACACTTGTCTTTGTACACTTGTCTTGTACTTTGTACACTTGTCACCTGGTTGCCGCCACACACGCTTGACACCATCTTAACCAAATAAGTTTATCTTGGTCTCATCAGACCACAGGACATGGTTCCAGTAATCCATGTCCTTAGTCTGCTTGTCTTCAGTAAACTGTTTGCGGGCTTTCTTGTGCATCTACATTGTAGCAAAGTGTCATTTCTTCAGTGTTGTCACATGAAAAGATATAATAAAATATTTACAAAAATGTGAGGGGTGTACTCACTTCTGTGAAATACTGTATACAAGGACCTTTAACCTGAGAGGAGTAAAAGGGAGTTAGCAAAGGAAGAAGCTTCTCACGAACAAGAGAAAAACACATTCCAATAACATGGTTCATCTTAGTGACTATTACTAGTATGTGGTAAATAATAATTTTATTCAATTAACAATCTATGAGGTTAAATACGATTAATAACTTGATCAATAATCATGCAAAATGATAATTAATATATTTTATGAAGGCCATGGTGGAGCCAGGAACCCGTTCCTTCCCATCACTTGCTCATCAATGGATCCTCTGTAGTGAATGGGTGCCGTCAGAATGAGAGTTCAAACAGATGATAAAAACATCACAATAATCCACAAGTAACCCACACCACTCCAGTCCATCAGTTAACATCTTGTGAAGAGAAAAGCTGCGTGTTTGTAATAAACATTTGCAGCAAATTTTCATTTTTGGTTTAACTATTCCTTTAAAACTGTGAATGCCATGGTAACTCTTGGATGAGTTTGTGCTTTTGTAAACTAAGTATTGGCCCATTTTTGTGATGTTACTAGACTCCAGTTAATGGATTGGAGGTCTCCACTATCCAGAGGCAGCGTCTGGAGCTGCAGCTTCTCATAGCAGAACTGAAGGACCGTGACCAGGAGCTCAATACTATGGCAGCAGCCCATCACAAGCAGCTGCTATCCTGGGAACAGGACCGTCAGAGAGTACTGATCCTGGAACAGAGATGTGCCCGACTGGAGGGTGAGAGTGACTCCAGAGCAGGGTTAACTAAAACTATTAAAAGCATTTGTGTTCATTGAAATAAAGCAAAACATGAAAAACTAACTGAAATAAGTTTGTTGAAGCACTAAAGTACTAACTTGAATTAAATAAAAACTGAAATAAAAATAAATTAAACCTAAATAGTAATTATTAAATAATAAAAATTACAAAAACACATAACAGAATTACTAAAATGTAAACTTAATATGCTTAACTAAAATGAAAACTGAAAATATAAAAATAAAAGCTAATTCAATTTCTCCAGAGTGAAGTTCCCTGATAAACCTACACCAAAGCAATATAATTTAGTTTTAAATGACCAATTTCCATTCTTTTTCTGTCCCTTAGAATTAGGTTATTTTTGCTACTATACCTTTAAGAATTCTGTATTCCCCCATAAATGTAAACACTTAAAGTGTACTGCTGTAATTTCATAACATTGCTCTATGTTTGCAGCTTCAATAAATGAATAAGTTTTAAAAAGTGGACTGGATCATTTTGAGCTGTGAACTCTTCTGATTCAAAATTGCAGGAAATTCAGTTTTCCTTGAATCTAAAAGTAATTAGATCTACAGTCTCTTCTGCTCACCAAGGCTGCATTTATTTGATCAAAAATACAGTAAAAACAGTAAAATTGTGAAATATTATTATAATTTCAAATAACTGTTTTCTATTTGTATATATTTTAAAATGTAATTTATTCCTGTGATGCAAAGCTGAATTTTCAGCATCATTACTGCAGTCTACAGTGTCACATGATCCTTCAGCTGCTCAAGAAACATTTCTTATTATTACCAATATTGAAAACAGTTGTGTTAATATTTTTGTGGACGTTAACGGTTAATTTTATTCATCCTTGCTGATTAAAAGTATTAAAAAAAGTCTTACTGATCCTAAACTTTTGAATGGCAATGGTAATGTATTTGAATGCTCATGTTTCCTTAGATGAGCTGGAGAAGCGTAATGAGGTGATCAGAGCTCTCAGTAAGCGGACGAATGTGGCCGAAATGAGAGAGAAAGACGTGTACAGAGAGCTCAACAGCACCCAACACCAGCTACACGAGCTGAGCCACAGACAGATGAACACCTCCAGACATGAGCAGGACTTGGAGGTGAAGTCAAATCTGTTTTTAGGTCTGAAATTCTGGCCCATATCCTGTTCCCATTCCTCCATCTCCCCACATCATTTCTTGTCCATTTTCTTTATCTTATGATAAAAATACTCCATAAGTTTTATTATAATGTATAATATATTTTGTTTATTCATAGGAGAGGAACCAGAGTCTGAACTCCACGGTCATGATGCTGTCATCACAGGTGGGGCAGCTGCAGGTGCGCGAGGAGGAGCTCAGCTCCATGCTTAAACTGAAGGTAGCAGAGACTCACACTCATGCACATTATATTATATCCTGTTTATTCAGACACATTAATGTAAGTGCTTGTTTTTCTTTATCAGGATAAAGATGTGATTGAGGCCACCAATCACATTTTAGAGCTGTCCGGTCGTCTGTGTGAACAAGAGAAATCACTCGAAGAGCTGCGAACACGTGAGAGCAAAACGCTGCGAGAAATGGAGGAACACAAACACTGTTTCAGAGAGAGCAGACACGAAAACACACAACTGAAAGGTAGACCGTTTTATTTCACAATCTCATTGCGTCCGAAATCAAATACTGTATAGTAGGTACTTCATTTGGTTTGAAACTTTCTTCGCGACTGTTAAACAAAGTACATTCTTAATTGTATTAATGTTTGTAGTATGAATGAATTCATGCTGGATTCATCAGGATGCATATTACATTTTTTTGCAGCCGAGCTTCAGGAGAAAACCATTGAGAACAACAGCCAGAGAGAAGAGCTCATCCGCTTAAAGCAGGAAAACCAGCTGTTGAAGAAAGACATCACTGCTGTTGAACTTCAGATGATGAGTATGCCACTTACTGCATGTTTCATAGTGTAATATCGGCTGTGTTTCAAACGCTAGTGACCTGCCTAAACAGCATCACAGACATGCTTCAGACACAGAAACATCTATAGAAACATTGCAGAACAATAGAGCAATAGACTGCATCTGTTAAAAACTGCCAATAGAACACTAGAGATAATAAACAGCAGTGATGCTTAAACACTGATTGGTGTAGAAAACATATTTAATAGTCTTTTCATGAGCGTTTATGCTTTGTTAAATTAATGGAGGTTGCCATGTCTGTTGCTCAGATGAAGATAAAAGCTGGAGGGATGAATTACTTGAACTTTCCCGATCAAAACAAGCTCGAGCCGAATCTGAGCTGCTCTGTCTGCGGCAGGTACTGTCTTTCAAAACTCCCTCTCTTTACATCATCCAATGCCAGCCAGCGTTCATTTTTAGAAATCTCTGTCCTTTCCATTTGTTCTTCCGGTGCAGTTTTTCCGGTTTTTCAGCATGCTTGTAAGACTTCCTGCATTCCTTTTCCATGACATGGTCGTGATCTCTTCTAAAACAGCTCCACAGGCTATAACCCAGTGCTACTTTAGTATTATTGAGATGCTATTATAGTTTTTATATTTACAGTTTAATTTTAATTAATTAATAAAAAAAATTAAAAATAATTTTGTTGTGTATTTTTGTCATTTTTATTTATTTATTTTTATAATTAGTTTTATTTGATTTATTTTAGTACTTCAAGAAAATGAGAAATTGCCTTGGCAATTAGCTGAAATAAAATAAGTATATATATTATAAAACAGTTAAAGTTTATTTTATTTCAAGTAACAAACATTTATTTTATGCTTTTTGCTTTTTTTAAATATTAAAATATGAATCATTTTCTTATTTTAAGTACTTATAATGTGACATTTCATATTTCTCAATAATCCTGGTCCACATTACTGTACTTAAGACATCAGATATGTTCTGATTGGTTAGGACTTGCTTCACACCAAGTCAACACATAATAGATGATTGATAGCGTTATGATATATGCATATGTTTGTGACAGGTGTGTGAAAACCAACAGAATGACCTTCAGCTGCTAAAGTTGAACTTGGAGAGCGCCAGAGAGTCACTCCGACATCATGAGGGTCAAAGGTCACGGGAGAGGTGGGTATCTACAATGTGCAGTGTTTTATATCCAGCCACTGGATTTACTTCTGTCCAGACCAGTGTTATTTTATTATTATTATTATTATATATATATTTTTTTTACTATTATAGTTTTTATTAATATATTGAGTTATCTTTTATTTTAATTTTAGTTTTAATTTTTAGTAATGTTGTTATATATAGAAATTTTGATACAGTACTTCTGTCATTTTAATATCTTTTTAAAAATATTACTATTTAAGTTTAACATATTTTTATTTCAGTGTTAGTTTTTATTCATTTCCAGTTAGTATTTTGAATTAGTTTTTATTTTTATATTTTATATGTTCAGTTTTCATTTTCCTTTTAGTTTATTTTTAGTAATTTATTTAGTGTTTTTAGTCATATTGTAAAAATTTTACATTTAGGTTTTATATATTGTTATTTCAGTTTTAGTTTTTCTTCATTTCCAGTTAGAAATTTTTATTTTAAATTAGCTTTTATTGTTAATATTTTCAGTTATTTTCTTTTTATATTACTATATAGGTTTAATTTATTTTTATTTCAGTTTTAGTTAGTATTCATTGCTAGTTAGTAACTTTAGTACTTCAGCTTATTTCAGTTATTTAACAAAGCAGTATTTCTTTTTTTTTTTTTTTTAGTTTATTTCAGCTTTAGTTGACGATAATAACCCTGGTCTAGACATCTTGAGTTATGAGTGTTATTGTGTCCGTAGGGCTGATTCTGGTTTAGGAGACAGTCATGTGCTAGAATACAGTGATCATCAAGAAGGGACAGAACTAGAAACAGGGCTAATATCCACCCTGTGCCACAGCAAAAGGCGAAAAGCCCCATCGGGTTTAACACGGCATCCTTGTGTTGAAATGGAAACGCAGACTGACTCTGAGCATGACTTTGGCGCAGCTTTGAGTGCCACAAACCATGAAGTCGCAGAACAGTCAGCCGTAGAGGAAGGTTGCTCAGGCGCCAACATTACAAACAGCTGTGCAACTAGCCAGTGTGACATCAATGAACAAGAATCACCCAAGATGGAAATGAAGGAAAGAGCGAACAACTGTGTTGAGTTGTCATCCCAGTCTCTCTGCTGTGATAACGCTGACAGCCCATCAGACGATCCACAGAGTCAGGCAGTGTATTCTGACACTAGAGCTGACGTGGATTTAATGGCTGTCATTGACTATGATTCAGAGACAGGAACTCCTGTCTGTGTAGTCGATGTGGATATCAGTCCAAGATTCTCTTGGTAGGATTCTCTAGCTTTATTAAAACATCTTGCGAGTTAGGTTGTAATCATAGGTTTGTACAAAAACCTCAATGAATCAGAAAGCAAAGTTTCCCCCCTTATTTAGATAGAAGCCTTTGCATTTATGCATGTGGCAAATGCTTTTATCCAAAGCGACTTACATTGTATTCAATTATATTTTATCAGTTCAAGAATTCCCTGGGAATCAGATCCACACCTTGACGATGCTATTTCCACGACATTCTAATTTATTGAGATGCACCTGTATATATTTTAAATAAATTTCCTTTTTTTAGTGGTTTATTAAAGGAGAGCTCAGTTTTAAGATGTTCTACCATAATAAAATCCATTGCACTTAATATTGCATTTTTTATGTAGGCATGTTTTAAGATTGAGCCTGCAAAAAACAATGCTAATTTTGTTGGCCTGATGATAACTGTGACTTTCTCTTCATTAACTAGTGCGGCAGATCTGAGCCTTCTTCATCTGGATTGCCCCTCCCCCTCTCACAGAAGTAGGCGGAGCTCTGTCTGTTTACCCGATTCTACGCTAAGCATTGAACTCTGTGCCAATGATGTAGCTCGCCACGGCAATGAGGTAGCTCAACACTTTACATGTATTTGTATCAGGGATGTGATTTTTCTCTATTTATACAGTTTTCTGTATTTTCCAACTGAAAAGTATGACCCTTGTGAATTGTGTAAATTGCAGCATTTTCAAATACAAATTGCATAAAAATAAAATGAATTGCATTTATTTTTTCTGTAAAATAATGACGAGGAGGATAATTATATTAAATACTAATTTTTACAGTACAATAGTACTATTGCAATATTAAAATATTTCTCTATTGATTTATTTTTTATCATTTAAATAATAATAAAAAATATCATTTTAATTATTATTATAATGAAATACTCAATTTGTACAGTACAATTGTATTATTGCATTAGTAATGTATCTTTATTCATTTCCTTTTTAGAATTGAAATAATAATCAAATAAACAGTGTTTTAATAATAATAAAAATATTTATTATTATTAAATACTTATTTTGTACAGTACAATAGTATCATTGCAATAGTAATATATTTCTTTATTGATTTAATTTTTTTATAAATTCAATAATAAAATAACAAGTAGTATTTTGATTAATAATAATATTAATATTATTATTATTAAATACAAATTTTTACTGTATTATTTTAATAGTATTATTGAAATGCCTGTTTTATGCATATTTGAATGAAGGTGTTATCAGGGAGGTTAAATTGGGATCTGTTTTGTGGGGTGGGGGGCCAATTTAACCCCTGCGAGTTATCAACCTCTAACTTTATTGCATGTATGTTTGCATCTCATGCAGGAGGGCTACAGCTCATCCACAACACGGTTACAGCGTCTGCTGGCTGAGTCTCAGGAAATGGTGGCAAGTTTGGAAAGTTCTACCAAGAAATCTGTCAGCCCGACAAAACCTCAGAGCCCAACGAACTGCGTTGCCGGTTGTCACCTCCAAAGTAACCATGGCAACGGCAGCCACTCCCAAACCTCCACCCATAGCCAAACACGCCGGGTACTTATTACATCACAAAACTCATTTGCATAACAGTTTAATGCATAGTATAAATGATGCTTCAAGGTGAAACTGCAACTAAATGGCATTTTCTTCTTATTGTCCTAAAGTAAAGTGACTCCCAGATCGAAAGCAGCCCACGTTTGCAACCTGGAAGCAAGTAATGTGGTCCATAAAGCCACGAGAAGCAGCGAATCCCCGTTTACTACCATCTTCTCTCACTGCTTCTAAAAAAATAAATCAGTTTTTTGCAACCAAAGAGGAGTTTTGTAAAGATAACAAGTAGTTTTTTTGTTTTGTTTTTACAGATATTATTCAATATATATATTTTTTTATCAAACACTATTTTTATTATATGTGTACAAAAATAAGCATTAATGATTAATCCTACAGGAGCACTACAGCACTAACTTTGACCAATGTAAAGACTGGTGTTATTTATAAACTTCTTTCTTCAAGTGTTAAACCTGTCCTACAAGATGACATAATGGTGCTGGTTGTTTTTTGCCATTCCAGGTTCACTGTCATCTAACCTGTTTGGTTTCAAAGATAATGAACTGTGATGTGGCTCTTGCCTGGATCATCATGTTTTACATCCGAAATGCAGTCTTGTTCCCACAGAAAGGACAAGGAGCCATCAGCCTTTTCAAAAGCCACTGAATTGCAGTATATTTGCCTAATCTCAGGACATTTAAAAGAACAATAAAGGTTGTTACATGCTGTCATTAACGTTTTTCTTTTAAATGGTGGTTTTGAGTGACTTCCTCATTTTAGTGTTAATTTGTGTGTGTGTGTATATATATATATATATTTATTTATTTATATATATAAATATAAAAAATAATACAAATAAGTAGCTTACTTGTAGTAGTTGGGATTTTTTTACAGATTTAAAAACAAATTTATTTTATTTTATTTTGACTGAAAGAGTTTAAGATTGAGTAAACGCTGTTGATGGAGCGCGTGTGAGGAAACTCACCTGTGTGACTCGTTGACGTGACAGGTAGATCTCAGGTGTGTGTGTGTGTGTGTGTGTGTGTGTGTGGAGGGACTCAAACGATCATTTGTACATCTGGTTTCATCTGAGGAAGGGGTTAAACATGGCCTCAAAGAAAACCGAATCGAAGAAAAACGAGAAAACGGATAAATCTGAAAAGGCTTTAGCTGCGGAAAAGGAGCAATTCGTCAAACTTCAGGTGAGATTTACATATTTACTTCATTCAACAAGTATTTGATTCTTAATGTTTTTTTGTTTGTTTTTTTGAAAGTGCGTTTTGTTAATGATACTTTAACCAAAAATATTTCTTTGGCGTTTTCCTTTTTCGTTCAGTGATAAAATAAGGTAATATGACAGAAAACACCTGATAAATTGTTTTACGCTCTTATTCGGTCGCTTCGAATCCCCGCGTGATTTAAATTATTATACGTCATGTGTCGCCTAACAATAATCGCCATTATATTTTAATGCACAGTTTCATTTGCATACCTTGTTTTTTTCGACATGTGCCATTATAATGCCATGTTTTTTGACATGTGCCACGGTAATATAATGCTTCTGGGTATGTACCACAGGTACCATATGTACCATTTGGGCCTGATATAACATTCATTTTAATACCATAACCTTTTTTTGGACATGTGCCATGCAACTGTGTCATATTCATTTACATTACATGTGTGCATCGTTTATTGTGTTTAATCAATGATGTTATATCAAATCTCCATTTCATCTGCTTTACAGCTTCAAAGCATCACCAAATCCATCACCAGCGCTGAGGCCCCTATCAAAGAGAAATATGGACGCAGTATCCTTTAGTATTGGTTTAATACAGCATTTCTTATGTTCATAGTCATGTTCATATTTATTTGTGTGTTGTAGTGGGCTTACACACAGATGCCCATGCTTTTTCAGTCAAATTTAGTTGTGTAGTGCTTTTCACAATACACACTGTTTCAAAGCAACTTTACAAAAAATCATTATGTTAATGTTTATAATATCTTCATGCCTTATAGTCACATTTAGCTGGGAGATGATATAGTTTAGCAATCTAAACACTCAAGCAATTGAGATTTGCTATATTGTATTTAGCTTAATGCGAGTGTACTGTATGTATATGGATAAAGTTCGTTATATATTTCCACCATTATATAAAGAGCTGGGTGATAATATAGTTGCATTTTGAGACACAATAAAAAAATTCAGGTATTTGAAATTTGCTATACAGCTAATGCTGTGTATCATCTTTGCTATATATCATCTGGACTTGTACATTGTCCTTAACTTTTGCACAGATATCATTTTAGGCACACATAAGGAAGGCGGTGCCGTCACGTTCTGGTCTCATGCCGTGAGTCTGCCGCTGTCCAGTAACGCCATCCTCAGCTGGAAGTTCTGCCACATGGTGCACAAACTGCTACGAGACGGCCATCCTAACGTAGGTCTCATCTACCACAATATCATCTGATGAAAATGACTTTCGTTTGACTTTATTTGGCTAAAATGACCCTACAAATGTAATTCTATGTCTTTCTTGTAGACCTTACGAGACAGCAGAGGTCACATCGCAAGCATTAGACAGATGGGAACATTATGGGTGAGTGTCTAAATGATCTGGTGTTTTTCTGTTGAGCAAGTCATTTACATCATCACATTAATCTTTCATGTGAATCTTTCAATTTAAATGTTGTATGTGTTTGCTGTGTCTTAGGGGAATCTGCATGATAGATATGGACATATTGTTGCACTGTATGCCAAGCTGCTGTGTATTAAAATTGATTTCCATTTAAAGGTAAGTTTAATCCTTCCTTCAAAGACATTTGAGTTTATATATATATATATATATATGTGTGTCTGTGTGTGTGTGTATTTATCTTGTTTCCACCACAGCATCTGGAAATCCCACCAAACCTTGAAACTCCTGAACAAGTCCTTGACAAAGCCATCGCTATTGATATCAACACAGTGTAAGTACATTGCTAATGATTTTAGTGAGCTTGAATAATCCATTAATGAAAATTAATTAATACTTAGTTATGATTGTTATTTATACAGGTTTGACATGACAGGTGAGGTTCTGGAGTACACGGAAGCAGCTCTAAAGCTGCAAGAAACAGGTAAACGTAATGTTTTGTCATGTTTTTGTTTTTAATCTAACCCGAATAAATGCTTTTAATGCTTTAATTCATCAGTTACACAGTAAATTGACCAAAAGTGACAATAAAGACATTTATAAAGTTACAAAAGATTTCCATTTCAAATGCAGTTTTTCTTTTACCTTTCTACACGTCAAGCAATCCTGAAAAAATGTATCATGAATTGCACAAAAAATATGAAGCGGCACAACTGTTTTCAACATTGATAATAATAAGAAATGTTTCTTGAGCAGCAAATCAGCATATTAGAATGATTTCTGAAGGATCATGTGACACTGAAGACTGGAGTAATGATGCTGGAAAATCACAGGAATAAATTATATTAAAATATATTACAATAGAAAACAGTTATTTTAAATTGTAATAATATTTCACAATATTTCAGTTTTTACTGTATTTTTGATTGAATAAATGCAGCCTTGGTGAGCAGAAGAGACGGTAGTGTGTGTAAAATATATATTTTTTTACTTTTTACATGCAGTTTTCCGGCAGATGGAGTCCAGCTCCACCAGCTCTACCACTCCAGTGGGTCAGTGCCGTCTGGCACCGCTGGTTCTCGTCATCCAAGACTGCGGTCCGCTCTACCATTTCCTGGTCAAGCTCTTGTTCAAGCTACACAGCCGTGAGTCTTGCTGTTTATATGCTGCTTTCTTTATTTTTATGCATCTTTTTCATTGAGCTCATCAGCGCTATGCATCTGTGTCACAGGAACACCGGTGGACTCTCTGTTAGGACACAGGGAACGATTCCGTGAGCAGTTCAACGGGTAACAGTGGTCTGCAGTATTGTGTAAAAATGCACCGATATGGAAATTTAATTTTTGTTATTGCCACTGACCAATATATATTTATTCATGTATTTATTGAAATAAACATCCTTCATGCCAAAACTCCAATCTAGAAATTTACAAGTGAATTCAGGTATCAAAACATCATAATGTACAGAAGAAAGGATGGTCAAATGTTTAGTACTTTAACCCCCGGTTTCACAGACAAGGCTTAAGCCTATAGTCCCAGACTAAAATGTAAGTCTGAGCAGTTTCAACTTGCACTGATTGATCTTAAAATATGCCAGTGCCCTTTTTTGTGTCAAGATGCACACTAGTAATGTTTATTTTCTAAGGCATGTTTATAAAAATTACTTAAATGTCTTAATTGAACTATGGCCTAATCCTGGCTTAATATAAGCCCTGTCTGTGAAACCAGGCCTAAATGATTCTAGTGAAAAATGCCCTGATATTATCAGCTTCCAGTATCAGCCTAATCATAACGACGTTGTTGATTTATAAAAATAATAATATTAATAATATCACACTATACACACAATAATATATACACTACTGATGAATCATTTGGGGTTTTTGGAAGAAGTGTCTTATGCTCACCATTTTTTCATTTATTTTATTAAAAATACAGTAAAAATAGAAATATTGATTGACATATTATTACAATTTAAAAACACTGTTTTCTATTTGAATGCACTTTAAAATCTAATTTATTTCTGTGATGCAAAGCTGAATTTTCAGCATCATTACTCCAGTCTTCAGTGTCACATGATCCTTCAGAAATCATTCTGATATGCTGATTTGATTCTCAAGAAACATTTCTTATTATTATCATTGTTGAAAACAGTCTAGCTGCTTAATATTTTCATGGAAACTGTGATACATTTATTTTAGGATTCTTTGATGAATAGGCAGTTCAGAAGAGTGGCATTTATTTGCAGTGCATTTACATTTATTAATTTGACAGATGCTTTTATTCACTTCAATTAGCAAAACATAAAAATGGACTTCATGAAATTTCTGCTGCGTTGAGTTGTTTTTGGTCTGTCTTTGTCCTCCACAGTTTGACGCAGTTTTTCGAGAGAGCGAGAGGGATGGAGTTTTTCAAATCGATCATTCAGATCCCTGATCTTCCCGATGTAAGATCTTCACATCCATATTTCATTGAATTTTAAATCATGTTAAACTCTTTTACAAAATGTTATAAAAGAAACAATAATTGACATATTGGATAAAATGTTGAACAAATGCACATGAATATATGCTTATGAATGGTGTAGGAGCCTCCAAATTTCCTGCGTGCGGCTTCATTCGCTGATCATGTGAAGCCCGTGGTCGTTCAGAATGAGACATACCCTGACTTTGATGAAACGGACACGCAGCTAGATTTCGGTGAAGGAAACTATCAGATGGTAAAAACAACCTGGATTGGTTAAACTTTGTAGATTGGCTCAGAGAAAGTCTTACTAAGTGCTTTTCCACATTTGTGACAATTTTAACATTTGATTATTTCGTTCAACAGTATTACGGATACAACCAGTTTGACCCTCCAAATGACATACCAGAGCAAAGGTAACACACACTGCTTTATGAAAGAAAGTTGAAAGACAAATTAGGTCTATTTAACATGTCAGTTTTTCCTTGAAAACAATGAGACTAAATGGAGAGTAAATGCAGACTTTAGTGTAAATGCTTTCTTCTCCGATGGCTCTCCTGAAAAAAGACTCTAGTATCTCACATATGTCTCAGAAGAGATCTCAACAATGTCTCAAACCATGCTCAGATTTGTCAAGACACCAAAGTCATAGATCTCAATATGAACTCAATAATTTCTCAGCTTCTTCCAAAATCAAGTGATCTGAATGTCAACCAGTGTTATTTTAGTGTCACTAATATACTATTCCAATTTTTTTTACAAAGTATTTTGAATTAGATTTTATTTTTATTTCTTCTTTTTTTACCTTCATTTTAGTTTTTTTTTGTGATTTTTGTTGTGTTTTCATCATTTTTCTTTTTTTAAATTAATTTTGTGTTTATTTAGATTATTTCATTTGAGTTATTTTAGTACTTCAAACTAAACGAAAATGACCAATGTCATCTTGGCAACTAGCTGAAATAATATACGTTTAATTTTTAAATATTTTGTTTTGTTTTCGTTTATTTTGTTTCAAGTAACTAAAATACGTTTTGGCTTTAGTTTTAGTTTGTAATAATAACTCTGATTTAAACATCATTTATGTCAAAGGGAGTTTTAGGAGAAACATCTGAGACAAAGTTAGAAGTCATTTAATAATTTGGATGCAATTGACTGAAATTATATTTGTTATGATCATTAAGACCTTTTAATCTGATGCTTAAATTAGTTGTGTAAACAAAGATGTGTCGTTTCATAGTTTGGATGACTTTTATAGTAAATTTGTGGATAATAGTTGGCAGCATAATAAAAGAATAAATTGGTGTCCAAATGTTTGATATTTCTTTTCATGTTATCTATAATATTAACTCTCACACAGAGAGACTGAGGCTGATACTCTGAGGAAGGAACTTGAGGTGGTGAAACCAGAGCTGGAGTTCATAAAAGTGGAGGTTAGACATTTGTCTCTATTTACATCTGTCTTGAAGAAGTCTTTTATTCTCCTGTGATTGATTCCCATCATCTGTGTGTCTGCAGGCTCAGCGTGCCGTTGTCCAGCTCAAATCTCAGGTCAATTTACTGGAATCTGAGCTTGAGGACCAGCGGACGCACAAGCAGATGGCGCTGGTGGAGAACGAGCGTCTGCGCATGGAGGTGGAGAACCTCAGAGCACAGACCGCAGTCGCTGCCAGCATACAGGCCACAGCTGAGGACGCGGGCAGTGAGTGACACACATACACAACACATATACTACTGTTTGTTTGGTTGGAATACATATTTTTATCCAGCAAGGATGCATGAAATTGATTAAATGTGCCAGTAAAGACATTAATGATACAAAAATAATTTTTATTTTAAAGGGGTCCTATTATGCTTTTTCACTTTTTCAACTTTAGTTAGTCTGTAATGTTGCTGTTTGAGCATAAAAAAGATCTGCAAAGTTACAAAGCTCAAAGTCCACTTCAAAAGGAGATATTTTATTTAGCAAAAATCACTTTTCAAAAACAACAACGAACGACTCGTTTGGACTACAACGCACATTTTCCGGGATTTGTGATATCACAAAGATCGACGAATGGGACGAGACCTGGTAATGAGTGTTATCACTATGTCAGAGACACGCTAGCTTTCCCAAGGCAGACGAACTTAGAGTGGTTACAATCATCCGGGTTTAAATCGCGCTCAAATTGATTTGATTTTGACGCAATATTTACACTGAAGCTCGCAGGCGGCTATGGTAAGGGACGTGACATTTCCCGACCAGGCACCGAGTGCTGCCAATCACAACACACACTGGCCCAGCTAACCAATCACAACACATTTCGTATTTCAGAAGGCGGGCCTTCATTTGATACAGGAACTATTCGAGCCGTTCATGCCAGACTGGGGAGAGAGGTGTTGTAATAATGTAAAATATGTGAAAAATAATGTGTTTCTCGAACAACCTAGTATGAGAGCCTGTTCCAGTACACCCCCAAAACAAAATCAAGACTTTGTAAAACAGCATAATAGGACCCCTTTAA
>NW_015645567.1:1375476-1386068 GCF_001515625.1 Sinocyclocheilus rhinocerous | reverse complement strand
ACTTAGAGTGGTTACAATCATCCGGGTTTAAATCGCGCTCAAATTGATTTGATTTTGACGCTGAAGCTCGCAGGTAAGGGGCGTGACATTTCCTGACCAGGCGCCGAGTGCCAACACACACAACACACACTGGCCCAGCTAACCAATCACAACACACACTGGTCAAGCTAACCAATCACAAGCCCAGCTAAAACTATTTGAGCCGTTCATGCCAGACTGAGGAGAGAGGTGTTGTAATAATGTAAAATATGTGAAAAATAATGTGTTTTTCGAACAACCTAGTATGAGAGCCTGTTCTAGTACACCCCCAAAACAAAATCAAGACTTTGTAAAAGAGCATAATAGGACTCCTTTAAATAAATTTTATGCTTTTGAACTTTCATACAAGAATCCTGAACAAAAATGTATCACTGTTTCCACAAAAATATTAAGCAGCACAACTATTTTCAACAGTAATAATAATCAGAAATGTTTCTTGAGCAGCAAATCAGCATATTAGAATGATTTCTGAAGGATCATGTGACACTGAAGACTGGAGTAATGATGCTGAAAATTCAGCTTTGATCACAGGAATAAATTGCATTCTAAAATAAATTCAAATAGAAAATCAATATTTTAAAATGTAATGCTATTTTGATCAAATTAATGCAGCCTTGGTGAACATAAGAAACCTCTTTCTAAAACATTCAAAAATCATCAACCCCAAACTTTTGAATGGTAGTGTGTATGAAAATCTCTTGTTCTCGTGTTTTCTAGGCAGAGCTCAAACTGCTCAGATACATTTCACTCGACTCAAAGAGAAGCACGCCGAGCTGGTCAGCAGACATGCTGATCTCATGCGGAAGGTAAAGACAATTTTTGTGCATATGACAAATGAATTATTTTGCTGTTATCTCACATTTTATTGACAAACAGTGGCTGTAACTTTGTCACTCGCAGCATCAATTATAAGATATGTGATCCTCCAGTAAAACCATACTTTGACACATTGTGATTTTCTTCCTCATATTTCTGTTATGGCGAGGAATTGTCCACAAATATTTTGCCAGAAGTAGTTCTGGAGAAAAAAGTATCTTCATTCGTCCTAGATAAACTTAAGATGGTGAAATGTCTTTGCCATATGGTAATTGTCATTGTTAATGGTCATGATTTTCTGTGTGTCAGAATGCAGAGATGGTGAAGCAGCTCAGCAGCCCTCAGCAGGCGCAGGAGGAGCTGCTCACATACAAACAGCAGATGGCGGTAGAGGTGGAGCAACTGAAACAGGCCAGAAGCTCCGAGGTCACACTACACACATTTATGTTTATGATTTCAGTAATTCTTGAGATTTTCAGTCTGACACTACCACTATGCTATTATATTTAAATTGTATTTCATATATATATATATATATATATATACTGTATGTATATGTGTGTGTGTGTGTGTGTGTGAATGTATTGATAGCTAAAATGTAGACCAAATAAGATGTGCATGTAATTGCTGAAAATAATTTAATGTTTTAAAAATATAAAAAATTATGTTCATATGTTAAAAATGTATGTTTTTATTTTACACATATACTACCATTCAAAACTTTGGGGTCAGTAAGATTTTTTTTTAATGTTTTTGAAAGAAGTCTCTTACGCTCACCAAGGGTGCATTTATTTGATAAAAAATACAGTAATATTGTAAAATAGTATTAAAATTCAAAACAACTGTTTTCTATTTGAATATTTTAAATTATTTTAAAATGTAATTTATTCCTGTGATGTAAAGCTGAATTTTCAGCATCATTACTCCAGTCTTCAGTGTCACATAATCCTTCAGAAATCACACTGCTCAATAAACATTTAATTTTATTATCAGATAACTGAAAGCAGTTGTGCTGCTTCATATTTTTGTGGAAAGTGTGATACATATTTTTCATGATTCTCAGATGAATAGAAGGTTCAAAAGAACAGCTTTTATTTGAAATATAAATCTTTTGTAACGTTATAAATGTCTTTACTGTCACTTTTGACCAAATTAATTCATCCTTACTGAATAAAAGAAAAAAAAATCTTACTGACTCCAAACTTTTGAACAGTGGTGCATTTACTCATAATTATTCAAAAACAACAGAAATTGTACATTATCCATTGATAATCACGTAGAAGACTTAATTGCAACTAGTGCAGATAATCTTAAAAATATCTGCTGATTTATTAGCCTGGCTGAAATATCCACCTGTCATTAACTGAACTGAACTGTAATTTTCAGCTGGAGGCACAGAGAGCAGAAATTGAACGTTTGAAGCAAGAGCTAGCGTCCGAGAGGGCTGAAATATCCCAAGTCCATAATGCTTTGCAGAGCAAGGAGAAGGTAAGACCTCTGTCCATGTGCATAAATGGCTCCAGATTTCTAGATGAACAACTGAATGCATTAAAACATCCTAGTAGATACTGTAAAGTTTCTCTGATCTGTGTGTGTGTTCAGGCCGGAGACGAGTTGAGCAGTGTGTTGGTGGGTCTTCAGGCAGAAAAAGAGAAACTACTTCGTACAGTGAAAGATCAGGAAGCTGAGATCACTAGCCTGCGTCAGGCCGCCCATCTCCACCAGACCATCCTACAGCAAGAGAGAGACCGACATCAGAGAGAGATGACAGCGCTGCAGAACCAGCTGCAGGAAAAAGTCAGTGCAACTTCCCAATCCCATGTTAACCTATATGCAGTTTTTTGCTATCATAATTTTAAACAAAACAGCATGAGGTCTGAATGAGTGTGTTTGTTGTCAGTTGTGTCAGGAACAGGAGCTGCAGCTGGAGATGCAGAAACTAAGACGTGAGCTGGAGGAGAAGCGAGTGGAGCTACTGCGTTCTCAGAGTGCTCTGAACAGTAAAGAAACTGTGAGTATTTTTTTAGACCTTGTTACAAACAAATGCAAGCAGTTTACATTTGTCCAATTGATGCATAATGCGACTTTCTTGAAAGTGACCAAGTATGGTGTCCCATACTCGGAATTTGTGTTCTGCATTTAACCCATCCAAGTGCAAACACACAAGAGTGAGTAGTGAACACACACACACACACACTTGGTATTGAGGGTGGAAGAGAGAGCTGTACATTCACTCCCCATAATACTCCCCTGCCTGTACCGAGACTCGAACCTGCGACCTTTGGGTTACAAATCCAACTCTCTAACCATTAGTCCATGACTGTTTCCCAAAGAATTTTATGTTAACTACCAATTTACTGTACACAAGCATGCAGACACTAGTTGAACATATTAGTGGGTGACCAATATAATTTTTACAAAATCAGATGCTGATACAATATTTAGAGAGTGATCTGATAGCTTATATAGTACTGAAGTATAATATAATATACAGTACTTGTCAAAAGTTTATTTGCATTTATTTGATCAGAAATACAGTAAAAACATTAAAATGATAAAATATTCTTAAAATTTCAATTTTTTACAATTTTCCTTTGTAATATATCTTAAAATGTAATTAATTCCTGCTGTTACTCGTTAAAATGCCCCGATACCAAATGCCGATACCACACAGCATGTGATAAGTGAGTATTTTTTTTAGACCTTGTTACAAACAAATGCAAGCAGTTTACATTTGTCCAATTGATGCATAATGTGACTTTCTTGAAAGTGACCAAGTATGGTGTCCTATACGACCAAGTATGGTGTCCCATACTCGGAATTTGTGTTCTGCATTTAACCCATCCAAGTGCAAACACACAAGAGTGAGTAGTGAACACACACACACACACACTTGGTATTGAGGGTGGAAGAGAGAGCTGTACATTCACTCCCCATAATACTCCCCTGCCTGTACCGAGACTCGAACCTGCGACCTTTGGGTTACAAATCCAACTCTCTAACCATTAGTCCATGACTGTTTCCCAAAGAATTTTATGTTAACTACCAATTTACTGTACACAAGCATGCAGACACTAGTTGAACATATTAGTGGGTGACCAATATAATTTTTACAAAATCAGATGCTGATACAATATTTAGAGAGTGATCTGATAGCTTATATAGTACTGAAGTATAATATAATATACAGTACTTGTCAAAAGTTTATTTGCATTTATTTGATCAGAAATACAGTAAAAACATTAAAATGATAAAATATTCTTAAAATTTCAATTTTTTACAATTTTCCTTTGTAATATATCTTAAAATGTAATTAATTCCTGTGATGGAAGGCTGAATTTTCAGCATCATTACTCCAGTCTACAGTGTCACATGATCCTTCAGAAATCATTCTAGTCTGTAATCTTTTTTATTTTTATTTTCCGCAAATACATAACACACAACACAGCCTAATATATACTAAGAACAAAGGATGTAATCTCTTTGTCAAGACCTGCTTATGTTTGTCAATTCATCTAGTGTGTCTGGATCAGCACTACACCTTCAAAACTAAACATTATTTGTGTTTGTATGTGTGTTTTAGACAGGAGACCAGCTGAGCAGTGTGTTAGTGGGTCTGCAGGCGGAGAAGGAGGTTCTTCTCCGTTCAGTGAAGGAACAGGAGGCTGAGATCACTAACCTGCGTCAGGCCACCCAACTCCACCAGGCCACACTGCTGCAGGAGAGAGACAGGAGTCAGAGAGAGATGACAGTGCTGCAGAGCCAAATGCAGGCCAAGGTCAGAAAAACTAGGGATTGTGGGCAAGTACTATGATTTTGGGATGCTGATACCTGATACAATACTGAAATAAGATATGTAATACAAAATAATTACATTACTGCTAATATAATATTAGTTAAATAAATATTAATTCTGTCAATATTTAGAGAGTGGGCTGACTGATAGCTAATATAATACTGAAATATGATGTTTGATTCAATTTAATAATAGCTAAATATAATGAAGTATTATTTCTGTCAATATTTCGAGAGTGGGCTGACTGATAGCTGATATAATGCTCAAATATTATATATGATACATTTTCAAAGTACTATGATTTGGGAGACGCTTTGATCCTGTATAGGATGAACAGAATGCACATTGGGATGTAGGTCAGGTGTATCTACTGTAGTAGTATTTTGAGGGTCTTAATTGGTGCTTTTGTTGTGTGTTTTTTTCTGTACAGTTAAGTCAGGACTCAGGACTGTTGCTGCAGAAGCTGCAGGATGAGCAGTTCAGTCTGTTGCAGTGTGCTGTGGTGGAGGCCGAGGGCATCGTGCTGGACGCCGTGGCCAAAGTAGACGATCCGCTACACGTGCGCTGCATCAGCACCCCAGGTCTGTCCTTCCTCACCCTCCTCCTCCTCATACCTCTCAATATCCTCATCACTTCTTTTAGTCTATATATCTCTAATCTCTGCTTGCAGATTATTTGATTAATCGGGCTGAGCTGACATTGGCGTCCATTGATAAGATGCAGAAGAGTCATGTGTCCTATTTGAGGAATATGGATGGTAAGGTTTCATTCGTTCTCATTAGTAAGCTACAGGTTCAGATGTTAGTGTGATGTAATCTCTCCCTCCTTGTCTAGATGCCAGTGGTCTGTTGAGGTCGGTAACCCAGTTCTCCCATCTCATCGCTGACACTATTGTTAACGGAGCAGGAACTGCACACTCGGCACCTACGGACCAAGCAGACCGTGAGAGAAATTCTTTATTATTAAAAAAGCACACATGCACATTTCTTAAGCATATAGTGCGACTGACATTCATACTCAAACGTTCTGTAATATTACAAAACATTGTACACAACACATTTATAATTTCTTAAAAAGTAAGTTGCATTAACACAATCTTTAAAGTGATTCAAGATTTTGTATTACAAAATCTGCACAAATGATTTGCTTCAGAAAGTCCAGCTAATACGTCACAGATTTGTATGGTTTTTAGATGGTCCAGACTGCTTATTTTTGGCCTTTAGATGGTCCAAGACAAGTATAATTTATAATTTCTTTAAAAAAGGTTGCAGATTAACACAGTATTTAATGTTATTCAAGGTTTTGATTAATACATTTTGTACCAACGATTTGCATTAGAGATTCAGCTAACACCAGATGGTTTTGCATGTTTTTTTTAGCTTGTTCAAGCTGCTCATTTATGGTCCTTAGATGGTCCAAGCTGGTCTAGATATAATTTATAATTTCTTAAAAAAATAAGTTGCAAATTACCACAGTCTTTGAAGTTATTCAAGTTTTGCATTACAAAATATATACAGATGATTGCATTAGAAAATTAACAGTCTTTGAAGTTATTCAAATTTTGTACTTTGCACTGATGATTTGCATTAAAAAAATCCAGCTAATACCAGATGGTTTTGCATGGTTTTTAGCTGGTCCAAACTTCTCATCTATAGTCCTTAGATGGCTGATCAACTGGACTGTCAACTGTAGATCTGGTTGCAACCTGGTAGAGCACTTTGATCAAGCTAGTTAGAGTTGGTTTACCGTCTCAAACCAGCAGAAAATCATCTACCATGTTCCTAAAACCATCTTGAACACCTTAAACTAGTACAAGCTCTTTTTTTCCAGCAATCTGATGATTTTAGGTTGATTTCTGCATAGGTTTGACAGACAACTGTCGGGATTGTGCCACTCACTGCCTCCAGTATCTGAAAGAGCTGAAGTTGAAGGCCACACTCCCGAGAGCAGACGCTACTGCTGTCCGCTTTGTGGTCCAGCGTATCCTCAACCAAGGACAGGTGCGGTGGACCAGAGATGGCATCTTCAGACTTGATCTGTGTTTGTGTGACGTAATAAGTGACCTCTCTCCTGGTCTCTCGCAGGACCTGCGGCCCAGGGGAGCAGACGTGCAGAAGGAAGAGCTGGCTGATATGGTGGATAAGGAAATGACTGCGACTTCCTCTGCCATTGAAGATGCTGTGCTGAGAATGGATGTAAGTTACATGGTGTTAATGATTCTTGATTGAACTCAGGACTCATTTGCTATGACTTCATGTTTTTTTTCTTATGTAATACAGGAAATATTGAGCCTGGCAAGAAGAGATTCATCTGGAGTGAAGCTGGAAGTTAACCAAAGGTTAGTTTGGGATATAGTTTTTTAAATAACACACACAATTTGTAGTTTATGTGTTATGTATTTAAATTTGTATTTTGTTCTATTACAGCATCATTGGCTCGTGTTCAGATCTAATGAAGGTATGTTTAGATTCACAGATATGAATATGTTGTTAAATACACTACCATTTAAAATGCATACAATTGATCAAAAGTGACAGTGAAGACATTTATAATGTTACAAAAGATTTCAAATAAAGGCTGTTTTTTTTTAAAGTTTCTATTCATCAAAGCATCTTAAACAATTTTTTTTACAAAAACAGCACAACTGTTTTCAACATTGATAATCAGAAATGTCTCTTGAGCAGCAAATCAGCATATTAGAATGATTTCTGAAGGATCATGTGACACTGAAGACTGGAGTAATGATGCTGAAAATTCAGCTTTGATCACAGGAATAAGCATTTTAAAATAGAAGATAGAAAGCAGTATTTTAAATTGTAATAATATTTCACAATATTACTGTTTTTACTGTATTTTTGATCAAATAAATGCAACCTTGGTGAGCAGGGCTTTCTAAAACATAAAAAAATCTTACAGACCCCAAACTTTTAAATAGTGTAAGTGTATATCAAGATAAATGTCATTTTTCATCACTTTTGTCATCTTGTCCATAGGCTATACACATGCTGGTGACATCCGCTACTGATCTGCAGAGAGACATTGTGGAAAGTGGCCGGGTATGATTTGGTAACAGTGGAAATTTTAGATAGTTTTCATAAATGTTATGTTTTCACACACTCAAACGCAGGGTTTTGTGTGTTTATTGCTCATTTCTGTCAGGGCGCCGGTTCTGTCAAGGACTTCTATGCTAAAAATTCATGTTGGACAGAGGGTCTCATCTCAGCGTCAAAGGCTGTAGGATGGGGTGCAACGCAGATGCTGTGAGTGTGTAGAATATTTAAAGCTTTAACCTGGATTTATTGGTGTCAATCCCTTTAACTGTGATTTATTATCTCACAAAGGGAATCTGCTGACAAAGTCGTGACTGATAGAGGCAAATATGAAGAGCTGATCGTCTGCTCTCATGAGATCGCGGCCAGTACAGCACAACTTGTCGCTGCTTCAAAGGTAAAATCCTTCAGACCAATATAAGTGTGCATTTAATCAAATCAAATCTGTTGATTCTGACACATCAATCCTTCATTTAACAGGTAAAGGCAGATCGAGGCAACAAGAAACTCCAAACTTTACAGCAAGCATCCCGACACGTGAATGACATGGCCGCTGTTGTGGTGTCATCTACTAAATCAGGACAAATGCAGATTGAGAACAAGAGTAAGTGTCATGGACACAAATGCAAAAAGCATGAAATAAACTTTACGCAAGTTGTGAAGATTGCTATCACCTCAACAACGCCAGAATGCATATTAAAGGAATAGTTCACCCAAAAATTTAAACTAGCTGGAAATTTACTCACCCTCAGACCATATAAGATGTAGATGAGTTTATTTCTTCATCATATTTGGACAAATTTAGCATGACATCACTTGCTCACCAATGGATCCTCTGCAGTGAATGGGTGCCGTCAGAATGAGAGTCCAAACAGCTGATAAAAACCTCACAATAATCCACAAGTAATCCACACCACTCCAGTCCATCAATTAATGTCTTGTGAAGTGAAAAGATTTTTCATAATAAACACGTTTTTAAATTTTAAACTGTTGTTTCCAGCTAGAATACGAGTCCTCTATCCATAATATTGCTTCCTCCAGTGAAAAAGATGAATCAGGAGAGAAATATGTTTTTTTTTTTTTTTTTTTGCTCCACAGACTCCATGGACTTTTCCAGCATGTCTCTTATAAAGCTCAAAACAGAAGAAATGGATTCCCAGGTAAGTTTACCAGAGTGAAAAATGGTAGAGTTTTAGGTATTAAAACACTTTCACACACAATCTAATCAAATCCCAAAGGATTAAATCAAGTACTCATGTTTGTTGATAGGTGAAAGTGTTAGAGTTGGAGAAGCAGCTGGAAAACGAGCGTATTCGATTGGGAGAACTCAGGAAAAAGCACTACGAAATGGGAGGAATCCCCATGGACTCGCCTCCAGAGAGCGCAGTCAATAGTTTTGACAGTTCACTGCCTACTGTTTTTCCTGACCCGCCCACAATGGAACTGCCCAGTCTGGACACGTTTACACTGGACCCGCCCAGATTCGAACCACTTCGACAGGAGCCCCCCGCACCTGAGCCCGCCAAAACCAGCTCTAAACGAACCTCAATCTTTCATAAATCAGGCAGCATCCTCAAGAATGCAGTAAGTATTCAGAGACACTGTTCGTTTTGGGCCACTTTACCTGTATTCCAGTAACAATATTGCCTTTATAATGAAATTTAGATACTAAGTTGTTGTTCTTCTTTTCTTCTTTTATCTCCCACAGTTTAGGTGAAAGGAGTCTGAGCCCTGGATGTATGAAGAAGAAACCATCAGATAATAATGTACATTATTCAGAAGCACAGCATATTTTCATACTTTTATCATGAGTCTCTAAATCCACCTGCATGCTTTGACAATACAGTATGGTGTGAATTAAATATTTGAAATAATGCCTTTTAATTTATATTATCATTTAGTGAACTACAACACTGAAATATTTAATCATGCACTTGTTTTTTTTTCTTCTTTTAATTTTTAATAAGAACCAGGCTGAAGTCTTTTTTTGTTAATTAGCACCGTCAATTGATGGCTGGTAGTTTATTTGGGATCTTTTAACACCTTTTACCATTTTAAAGTAAATGTACTTGAAGTTGTAAATGCAAACTGAAGTAAATAAAAAAGATTAATTATGTTGTGGAAGATATGCATGTGTTTTTTGTTTTTTTTAAACATCTGTATTTTTACAGATGCAACAACTAATTAAAAACATGTTAGAAATCCATTCAAAAACCATCAAAATACTCCATGAAATCTCGTTTATAAAAAAAACTGTAAAACTAACTAAACTAAGAAATAATTAATTATACACTATTATAAAATGCTCACAATAGTTTTACATGAAGTATAGTGTGTCAAACTGTCACCGGTTTATACTTTGATCGAATACTTTTACTTGTGTTTACCATCTTATAGCCACAGTTAACCACCCATTAACTGGTAAACATCGATATCCTCCTGGGACCCAGGCATAGACTTTTGTCCTCTGTAGAGGACATGGAACATGACCTTTACTTAATATCCTAATGATTTTTGGCATAAAAGAAAAATCTATCATTTTGACCCATACAATGTATTTTTGGCTATTGCTACAAATATACCCCAGCGACTTAAGACTGGTTTTGTGCTCCAGGGTCACATATGTCAGTGGATTTTGATGTGAGAGGACAACAAGGGATAGACTTTTCACCAGAAGAAGCATTTTTACGTATTATGGAGTAATTTTTCAGCCAGAAGTGACGGTTTAAAGTTTAAACGCCTCAAGTGATGTAATGCAAAATTTTTCCAAATCTGTTCTGATGAAGAAACAAACTCATCTACATCTTGGGTGGTCTGAGGCTGAGTAAATTTTTATCAAATTTTTATTTTGGGGTCAACTATTCCTTTTAAGTGTGTCTCCTTTTTTTTTT
>NW_015645567.1:1371685-1375373 GCF_001515625.1 Sinocyclocheilus rhinocerous | reverse complement strand
TACTGAAATAAATGAACTTTTCCACGACATTCAAATTTATTGAGATGCACCGGTACTGTGGCTTGGTGTTTGATCACTTACTGCCATCTAGTATCGATATCCTCCTGGGACCCAGGCATAGACTTTTGTCCTCTGTAGAGGACGTTATATTTTAGTGAATTTCTCTGACCCTACATGCCACAGTTTTAAGTCTGGATGTCCTGTTCAGAGCACATTCAGGGCTTTTTAGAGATATCAATTTCAGTATGTTTGGAGGTTTGATCATAAACACGCCCTCTGCTTGGTCTTTAAATATGACTGATATTGACAGAATGATCAAATTTAGCACTCAAAGGGAAATATAATGTTTTGTAATTATTTAAATCTGGCTCATTTTCAATTGTTTGTCATAAATAAACATCTCAGAAAAATGTTATGGAGTTTCAAATCGGAATATGACTTTTTGTTAAGAAACGGGGCATCATTTTCATACATGTCTTCTGTAGAGGACACCAGGACAAACATCATGTTATTTAGGGATTTTGGGGAAACACAAGAAGTCAATAGGGAAAGAAATTATAGATCAATATTCCTATGAAATATGAGATATTCTTATGATAATGTTATTACTCACATTATTACACTTCTCTTTTAATTTTTTCATTTTGGTTTGCCCCAAGAACACATTAATATGCAAATTAGATGCAATGTATAGATCTATTGTATTGAGTGAGAATACCAGTTTATAGACCTTTTATGCACATATTCCATAAAGTACAGTACTATATAAAATTCTGTTATAATTTTCATAACATATTTGAGAATCATCTTTGTACAAAGTTTGGCTAAAAATAGCCTGAAACCTAAAAATTGGTGATTGGTGAATGATAAAAAATAAAACATTGTTTTTGCCTATACATGCCTTTTCATGTCAAATTTTATTTTTTTTGAATAACTTAGTCCTGGCGTCCTCTACAAAGGGCATAGAATAAAATATTAATAAAATATATTTTTTTCAAAAATGTTTTTTCTCCATTTGTTTCTTATACTCCAACCAATGTAATGACATAAAAAAATTCACAAAACGTTTTTTCTGGTTCTCAGGAGGATATGACCGATGGTCAGTGTGGCGCCTCATCGGCCGCCGCTGTGCGCATGCGCGGTACATGAAGCGCCGCTCTGAGGAATAAATAAGGGCAGGGAAACCGAACCGCAATGGGACAACTCTTATTTCGGTCCAATTCGGCCTAAAATATGGCTTTTATCCTTGACGGGGTGTCATCGGAAGGTTTTTAGAGGGCGTTGGGGATCTGTTTGGCTATTGAAAGGGACTGAGAAAGTTTGGAAGGAAACGAACTTCAGGGACGCACAGAGACGGTCATGGAGGTTTTCGGTTCGGCGCTGGAGAAGAACGTGGCGGATCTGACCGTGATGGACGTCTACGACATCGCCGCGGTGGTGGGCCAGGAGTTCGAGCGCATTATCGATCAGTACGGATGCGAGGCTCTGTCCCGCCTCATGCCCAAAGTGGTCCGTGTGCTGGAGATCCTGGAGGTTCTGGTGAGCCGCAACAGCATCAGTCCAGAGACCGAGGAGCTGCGCCTGGAGCTGGACCGGCTGCGGCTGGAGCGGATGGACCGGCTGGAGAAGGAGAGGAAACATAAAAAGGTGCTTTTATAGACTAGAATATCTATTTACCTGATCTAAATAACCAGCTCGTTCATTTAACTCTGTTTTATTGACACTGATAGTCAGAATTAAAGAGACAGGTGACTTGTCTGTGACGTCACAACATATGTGCACAAGTATTTTACGTATAAAAGTAAACATTAATTTATAAATGTTTTGTATTCGTGTTCAATTAAACTATTTTAAGATATATATATATATATATATATATATATTATGTTATATATAAAACTATAAATGCATTCAATAATAAATATATTAAAGTGTATAAATAACATTTTTATTTTAAATATTTTTTGGAGCCTGTGATACTTTTTTCAGGATTTTTTTGTTTGATAAATAAAAAATCATTACAAGAACAGCATTTATTCAAAATAGAAATCTTTTCTAACAATATAAGTCTGAATGTATACTGCTTTTTTTCTACTTTTACTGTGCATGAACATATGTTCATTATTTTATGCGGCTGAAGATGTTTGCCAGAGGTGTTTCAGAACAAAGCAGTGCATGCAAGGGAATTTCTAAGTTCCTGTCTGGGACAGGAAATGATGTATTCACAACCACAGTCCATCATCATCATCATCATCATCACGTAACATCATGTCCACTGGGTCAGTGAGCAGATATGCGACAAATCTAAATCTCATGAGGCTGATGTAAAATATACTGTGGTAGTACTATAATACAGTGTGGGGTCAGATGTTACAGTGCTAATACTTTGGTACCTTGATGTTTACTAAAGGATTGCAATATTCATATATTTTATTTACGAATAAAATACTATGGTATTACCGTAGTACATGCCCGTGGTATTGTAGCACATAAGAGTCTCACATAAATGTAAGAATATGGTAAAAACTTGAATATGTGAATATGAGCAGAGCTATGAATACGGCTTTTGTCTGTGTCCTTCTCTGAAGATGTTAATGTGGTCCTGCTTTGTGTGTTTTTGCTGATTGTTTCAGACGTTACGTAACTCCAGTGAAGGTCAGCGGTTAAATATACACTCATGTATATTTTATGAGCCGCTTCTGAAAAGTGTGTGTGTGGTTGTGAACAGGAGCTGGAGCTGGTGGAGGATGTGTGGAGAGGAGAAGCCCAGGATCTGCTGTCCCAGATCGCACAGCTGCAGGAGGAAAACAAAACACTGCTCAACAACCTGTCCGTCAAAGAGTGTCCGATGACAGAAGAGGATATACAGAAACAGGAAGGTAGTGTTGAAGCTCAGGGTTTGGAAAAAGAGAGCTTTGCCTCAGTCTTTTACACTCTCTGGAATACTATATCCCACAATGCACTGCGCTTCACTTGACCTTCCATTTCCAATGTGATGGAATACAACTTTATTTGACAGCCAAAACAATATATTTTCACAAAATTGTTTTAAAAGCACAAAATAACAATTCTTAAAAAGTCTTACTACACTTTTTCACAAATGAAGGCTTTAAAAGGTCTTAAATCATAATGTTATGGCATTAAATGTTGCATGCATTGCCAAAAATTCATGTCTTGTTTTCCAGTACAAGTATCTAAACATCCTTAAATCAAGATACACTTACTTGAGATGCAAAATGAAGATATAAAGTCAAAATTAAGTGAGTTTATGCTTCAAATAAGAACAAACGTCTGTCAATGAAGTATGACTTGTTCCCTTTGAATGAAGTAGATTTCTCTGAGCCCATAAACTCACTTTGATCATTTTGATTTTGATCAGTTTCACAGTAGGGCTGTCAAAATGGCTGAAAAACTAAATTTGAATTTTGTACTTAAATATTATTAAAATTCGAATTATATTCGAATTTAAAATGCATAATTTCAGTTAGGATGAAGAAAAGCTTTTGGCTTCTCTCCTGAGGCCACAAGAGGGCGCATCGAGCAAAATATTACTAATGCACGTTTATTCAAAGTGCCTAATGTTTAAAATAATGTTTATAAACCAATTATAAGTAAATTAAGTTGCTTAAACAACTATAAACAAAACAGCATCATGCATGTATGCATAGTTTAATACAAAGGACCGAAA
>NW_015645567.1:1365825-1371195 GCF_001515625.1 Sinocyclocheilus rhinocerous | reverse complement strand
AATGTTATTTTAATTATATATGTGATTAATTAGATTAAAAAAATTATAGCTTGACTGCCCTAATATAAAGTGTATATACATTGATGTCCAAAAGTTTGGGCTGTTTTTTAAAGACGTTTCTTATGCTCAACATTTATTTAATAAAAAATACAGTAAAACAGTAATATTGTGAAATATGATTACAATTTCAAATAACTGTTTTCTGTATTAATTTACTTTAAAATGTAATTTATTCCTGTGATGCAAAGCTGAATTTTCATCAGCCATTACTACAATCTTCAGTGTCACATGATCCTTCAGAAATCATTCTTATATGCTGATTTATTATCAATGTTCGAAACAGTTTTTGCTGCTTAATATTATTATTTTTTGAATCTGTGATATTTTTTTCATGATTTTATTCAAAATAGAAATCTTTTCTAACAATATAAGTCTTTACTGTCACTTTTTATCAGTTTAACAGATCCTTGCTGAATGTATACTGCTTTTTTCTACTACTTTTAGTACGTATGAACGTATATACATTGTTTTTCTTTGCTTAAGTTCTTTGCCAGTGGTGTTTCAGAACAAAGCAGTGCATGCATGGGAATTTCTAAGTTCCTGTCTGGTACAGGAAATGATGTAATCTTAACCACAGTCCATCATCATCACGTAACATCGTGTCCACTGGGACAGTGAGCAAATATGCAACAAATCCTAATCTTATGAGGCTGATGTAAATGTACTAAGGTAGTACTATAATACAGTGTGGGGTCAGATTCTACTGTGCTAATACTATGGTAACTTGATGTTTACTGAAGGATTGCAAAATTCTTATACTATATGTTTATTTACATGCTACTTCAAGATGAAGAAGAATACTGTGGTTTTACCATAGGTATTGTAGCACATGAGAATCTCACACAAATGTAAGAATAGAGTAAAAACATGAGTGTGTGAATATAAGCAGAGTTATGAATGCAGCTTTTGTCTGTGTCCTTCTGTGAAGATGTTATTATGCTCCTGCTTTGTGTGTTTTTGCTGATTGTTTCAGACGTTACGTAACTCCAGTGAAGGTCAGCGGTTAAATATACACTCATGTATATTTTATGAGCCGCTTCTGAAAAGTGTGTGTGTGGTTGTGAACAGGAGCTGGAGCTGGTGGAGGATGTGTGGAGAGGAGAAGCCCAGGATCTGCTGTCCCAGATCGCACAGCTGCAGGAGGAAAACAAAACACTGCTCAACAACCTGTCCGTCAAAGAGTGTCAGATGACAGAAGAGGATATACAGAAACAGGAAGGTAGTGTTGAAGCTCAGGGTTTGGAAAAAGAGAGCTTTGCCTCAGTCTTTTACACTCTCTGGAATACTATATCCCACAATGCACTGCGCTTCACTTGACCTTCCATTTCCAATGTGATGGAATACAACTTTATTTGACAGCCAAAACAATATATTTTCACAAAATTGTTTTAAAAGCACAAAATAACAATTCTTAAAAAGTCTTACTACACTTTTTCACAAATGAAGGCTTTAAAAGGTCTTAAATCATAATGTTATGGCATTAAATGTTGCATGCATTGCCAAAAATTCATGTCTTGTTTTCCAGTACAAGTATCTAAACATCCTTAAATCAAGATACACTTACTTGAGATGCAAAATGAAGATATAAAGTCAAAATTAAGTGAGTTTATGCTTCAAAACGTCTGTAACGTCTGTCAATGAAGTATGACTTGTTCCCTTTGAATGAAGTAGATTTCTCTGAGCCCATTTGATCATTTTGATCATTTTGATTTTGATCAGTTTCACAGTAGGGCTGTCAAAATGGCTGAAAAACTAAATTTGAATTTTGTACTTAAATATTATTAAAATTCGAATTATATTCGAATTTAAAATGCATAATTTCAGTTAGGATGAAGAAAAGCTTTTGGCTTCTCTCCTGAGGCCACAAGAGGGCGCATCGAGCAAAATATTACTAATGCACGTTTATTCAAAGTGCCTAATGTTTAAAATAATGTTTATAAACCAATTATAATTAATTAAGTTGCTTAACCAACTATAAACAAAACAGCATCATGTATGTATGCATAGTTTAATACAAAGGACCGAAATCACACAGAGTACATTTTTCATTTAAAAACATGAGATGTAGTGGGATGGGGAAAAAACCCGTCATAAAGTCTCGAGATATGTTTTATAATGTTTATAACAAGTTAAACTTGCATTAATTTTACATAGCTTTCTAAACAGGCGGCTCTTTTGTGCAAGACGCGAGTGCAATGGTGATAGATGTCCCTCTAGAAAATGCGCGAAATATGCGTTCTGTGTAAACGGCTTGGTTTTAGTTTTGACGTAAACAAGATCTTCTCTGCATTGGTTCATATTTTTTAATGAACAACGCAGCAGCACCGCATCTAGTGTGTTCAACTGGATAGGCTAACAAAAATATTATAATGCATTGACTCCTACATCGTCATCGTCATCGCATCTCGTGCGCCGCTGATAAGGCTGACTGACGCACACCTAAAATTTGAATGCAACATTTTTGCATTCGAATGTGGATTTTTATTTTAAATTCGACAAATATTCGAAATTCGAATTTTTTTTGACAGCCCTATTTCACAGTAAACAAGACTTCTTATCTGATGTCATTTTGCTTCTCAAGTAAATTAATCTTGATTTAAGAATCTTTAAACTTTTGTACTGGAAAACAAGAGGCCGAACAGCACTTTTTGTAGTTTCATCAGAAGGTAAGCTTTTGAAAAGTTATTTCTATATACTACTTAAGCTACTTAAAAAAATAATAATAAAAAAAAAATTTAAACATAATGGAGAATTTTATTTACTTAGTCTTAAAATGGTCTTAAAAACACTTCAAGTGACTTTCATAAAACCAGCAGAAATACCATGATAATTGGACGTCACTCACATGCAACATACTGAGGTCATGTGACAACAACTTAGCATACTATGAATGGCTACTGTTTGTTTCACTTACCATTTTTATATACTGCACAGTATGCACTAGGTAGTAGTAAGCTTTCCCAGCATGCCTGTTCCAGATACAAAAACGCGTGTGATCATGCCCATAGGAATTCTTACACATTCTTTCAGCCATTTAGGAACTGACACAAACGCCACACAAAGCGTCCCTTCTCCGTGTGACTGAAGACGAGCCAGTGCACATTACTGCATGAGCAGCACAGAGACTCCACAGTGCCTCTGACACACTCACGTGCCCTCACCGCAGCCGTCAGAACAGTCTCCCTCTCACTCCAGCTGGACGAGTCTGATTCAGTGTCAAACGCAGCGCAGCTGTTTACACAAACATTCCAGTGCCGATTCTCACATTCTCAACATGTGACATTCTCAACACTGATTTAAAGATACAAAGAGCTGTTTAAATTGAATGCAGGAAATTGCTTAATGCACATGGATATGCTGGTGATTCCAGAAAATGTTCTGACAATATATATATATATATATATATGAGTGTGTATGTGTGTATGTGTGTGTGTGTGTGTGTGTGTGTATATATATATCCTCTATCCTCTCTATATATAAACGTGCATATTTTTATCAATTTACTCTATTTAACTTATCAGACTTATGTCAGACTGCCCTATATATATAATTTATAACTTATTGATAATACATTCATTATTTTAATATTTTATGTCAAATGCTAAACATATTAATATTATATATATTTGCATATTAGTATATATGCAGTGCAAATAAACGTGCCAGTTAGGTTTTGTGTGTTTTGCAAGTGTGAGGGAGGAATTAAAAAGATTTTTTGTATTTAACTCTAAATAGTCCTTTAAGGCATGCGGCCCATTATATTTCTAGGTCATGACTAACGTGAAGTGTTTCAGTGGTTGTGTGTCAGATTCTCCGCACGGACACACATCTATTTTAAGAGCAGCAACATGGGCGCTCAGTCAGGAAATTATTTGCTTACAGTGTCTGTCAGACGTCTTGCGTCTGTCCTTATTTCCAGTGTCCTGATCCATGCAAAAAAAAACACCACCCTGAAACTTCCTGCAACTAGTGAACTAGTGATCAAAAATGCCAAATATGTTATTAATGTAACATGCGTGATAGTTTTGATATTTTCTTGAATGTCGGTTCTCTGTGTGATAAATGAGGTTGCTTGTGCTGATTTTTGTTTTTATTTGTGATGCCAGGCATGACCGAGAGGGAACGGCAGGTGATGAAGAAGCTGAAGGAAGTTGTAGATAAACAGCGAGATGAGATCCGTGCCAAAGACCGTGAACTGACGCTCAAAAACGAGGACATTGAAGCGGTAAAGAGCCGTGTTCTTGCCGAGCAAATTCGATTGTTAGCAGCAGTCAATGCACTGATGTTAATACAAGACATAAAGTTGCCAAAGTCTTCTATTTTTTGCTGGAAAAAAATAATAACATCATAGCCTAAACATCCAATGAAATCACAGTGGATACAAACAAGTGCATAATGTGCAGTTTCACTCTGAAATTCATCATATTGTGGATGTTTAATGTGTCACAAATGGCGTTTCTTCCAGCTCCAGCAGCAGTTGAACCGGCTGATGAGGATCAACCATGACCTGAGGCATAAGATCACGGTGGTGGAGGCCCAGGGTAAAGCGCTGATCGAGCAGAAGGTGGAGCTGGAGGCGTCTGGTCAGGCGCGGCAGCAGGAGCTGGGTAACCTGCGACAGGAAGTGGTCCGTCTTAAGGAGCGCCTTAAAGAGCAGGGCAAGACCAGCGCTGAGACGGAGGAGCCTGCAGGACCACCTTCACCTGCACAGGTACATGAATGTAGATGGGTGCTGCAGTGAATCTGTCGGTTTTCACACGTTTAGCAGCTCATAAACTCTCTGCTAAATGAGTTATGAACTGAAAATTTCCATTGCTTAAATCCAATGCATTGAGACACCTCAGTGTTCAACTGCAGCATTCAGTCATCTCTATTTCTATTTAAAGGAAGCAAGTGTCAGGATCTTCACATGTTGTCCATAATGAGTCCGAATGAAACATCAATGAGTCACAGAGGAAACTAGGATGAGAATAAAAATCAGTGCACAGTGTATATGGTTTTGTATGTAAGTTGCAAATATGTATTAATTTGTGAACTTTTGGGGCTAATTGAATATGTTTAACGTTGTTTAATTCAGTGCAGTGCACACATTTACTTCGTTTGATATTTAAATGGCTTATTTGTCAGTAAAGACCAATGGCATGGTACATTTGTTCAAAATTATTTGTATTAGTCTTTGCATGATTTAATTTAATTATTATCAAAACTTACCACCTTAATATGAAATATCAAATGTGAGTGTTGGCCTAGTGGCTTTGCAGTTTGAGTGCACTATATTTATTTACACTACCTTTCAAAATTTTTTTTTTT
>NW_015645567.1:1361367-1365568 GCF_001515625.1 Sinocyclocheilus rhinocerous | reverse complement strand
ATACAAAATTATGGCTTATCGGATCACTGGTTTTTAAAAAAAGAGCTTTTTGTGGGAATGCAGCAAGCATCTTTTGAGACCGTTCTTGTGTACACAGATAATGAATCTGAATTATAATACATAAAACTCAAAAGACATCTCATTTACTGCTTTCTCATTTACTTTCATTCATAAGACTGCGCTATATATCATGTAGGCTACAATAAGCACATAAAAGACGTTGCCTGTCGGTCTCATGAACTAGGCCTATGGAGCAGAATTAGACGCTTTACACAAAATTCAGCAAAAGAAGCTTATTATTAATAATGCAAACCTTACAACTGATCCAGTTTTCATCAACACATAATGCATGGTCTGATTTCATTCAGTTTAAGCAGAAATGTTAAGCTTGGTAAAAGGAATAATGGAAAGTGTGACTGGCTGAGGTACTTTACATGCTCTGATCGATCGCAGATTACGACATTAAAATGCTTTTTGAAATAGTGTACTGATGAAACCTCAGGCTAAACAGAAAACACAAATCACTTCCATACTTGCATTCATCCAGCACAAAGTTTCTCTATTGCACCTATTCAGTATCTAGAACCTGAAATACAGTTCCAGTTCTTTTCATACAGAACTCAATTTGTAGACCTAAAACAGATTTAAAGGAATAGTTCAGCCAAAAATGAAATATTGCTGAAAATTAACTCACACTCGGCCATCCAAGATGTATATGTGTTTGCTTCTTTCTTCATTGGAACAGATTTGGAGAAGTTTTGCATCACATGACTTGTTCACCAGTGGATCCTCTGCACTGAATGGGTGCCGTCAGAATGAGAGTTCAAACAGCTGATAAAAACATCATAATTCACACGATATTGTGAAGCAAAACGTTGATTGTTTGTAAGAAACAAATCCATTATTAAGGCATTTTAACTTTAAACCATTGCAATGACTCTCATTCTGACGGCACCCATTCACTACAGAGGATTCATTGGTGAGCGAGTGATGCAATGCTAAATTTCTCCAAATCTGTTCGGATGAAAAAACAAATTCATCTACATCTTGGACGGCTAGAGGGTGAGTTCGTTTTCAACAAATTTTCATTTTTGGCTTAACTATTCCCTTATCAGTACTTTTAATTATATTACGACCACACAAATCCATAAGGACTCATATGCAATCAAAAGCACTGCATTGGGACACATTACAAGATATTGATATTGAATTTTGACTCCATCTACTTTCATTTGTTTAATTACAAATGAAGTCACAGAAAGCAGCTTCATTAATCACGATTGTCAATTTGGAACTTAAAGTAATATGCTTTGAGATGAGCTGGCATTTATAAGAACTGTTTGGAAAAAAAAACATTTGAATTAAATGCTTAAACTCGTGAGCTGGCCTGCGTATATCCTTTGAATATTTCCAGGTAATAGAATTTATTCACAAAGTATACAGTATTATTTTAGAATATGCATTTCTGGGAAACTTAGAAAATATGTTATTCGTGAAATAAAGACTTGTTTTTCATTAAAAGGTTTACTGTTATGTTTTGTTTTTCAGCTATGTTGTTAATGGTCCATAATTAACACTGATGAATGAATAGAACTTGTTAATAATCAATGGCTGGTAAATTTATAAGTAACATGATTCTTGTTTGAGTTTAATTGTAATGATAATTCTGATGTGATGGGAGTGGCTCAAGTCAAAAATATATATACAACAACTGTTTGAAAGTTTGGGGTCAGTAAGATTTTTTTTTTTTTTTAAATAATACTTTTATTCAGTAAGGATGCGAATTAAGCAGCACAATGGTTTTCAACAATGATAATAATCAGAAATGTTTCTTGAGCAGCAAATCAGCATATTAGAATGATTTCTGAAGGACCATGTGACACTGAAGACTGGAGTAATGATGCTGAAAATTCAACTTTGCTTCACAAAAATAAATTACATTTTAAAATATATTCAAATAGAAAACAGTTATTTTAAATGTTAATAATATTTCACAATATCTTCCTGTACTTTTGATTAAATAAATGCAGCCTTGGTGAGACGTCTTTCAAAAACAAAACAAAATCTCACCGACCCCAAACTTTTGAACGGTAGTGTATAGATTCAGAGGATAATTTAATCAAATTCAAAATTTAAGATGAATCACATAACAGCAAAAAAATCATGAATAATGATAGTAGTTATATTTTTTGCCATAATTTTATGTAGCATGAAAAACATTGCATTGTTTTGTTTTGTTTAGTTTTTTATTTGAAAAGAAGAAACTCCTTGCCGAAAATTATACCGATTGTGTTTTTATAACTTTGATTTTGTGCCATTTTGTTCAGTTGTTTATTTTGAACGATTCACTCAAACAAACACTCCCGATAAAATGTTGGTTGCAATTTGCAATCCACATGTTTGTGACCACAGTCGTCTAAAACGGCTCCTTCCTGGGGTCAGGATTTAGCTTCTGAGCTCTTCGTTGGGGGCCTGGAGATAGAGGAAGGTCCCCTCCATTTCATTCCCCGCACCAGGGCCCCAGGAGCTCTGACAGATGATGGTGAGGAAGAGAAGGATGATGAAGAGGCTGCATTTTTATGGGTAACCCTGCAGCGGCTGCTTCTAAGGATAGCATGGAGTGAAAACTAATACCTGACCCGTATCTGCGTCTGTTTGCACGTGTCACGCTAGGGCGACAGCAACCCCACAGAGTGTGCCAATGTACAGCAGACCGTAAGAGTAGTGCACTAACAGCTTTAGTCCTTTACACTCATTGTGAAGAGTGTTGGCTGGTGAAAGTCTGATTGTTAATGCAGCCTGCATGTGTTTGTACTGAATGCAAACCACGCGACTGAATCAAATGTTAACTCAATGATGATCATATAATAGATCATAACAGAGAGCTGGCGCTCTACTGTAAATAAAAGCACCAATCATATACTGTTATTCATTTACATTGTAAATGTTGACATATTTCTCATTGAAACGGGAAGCAGCAGCTATTTTGTTCAAATGTTTTGAACAAAACAACTGTAAATTTATGGAAAAAAACGGAATTGTGTTTTGTGGTTTGATTTTTGTTCTACATTAACAGCAGTGAAATCAGGTGATATTTGTGTCGTTTTGAGGATGCTCTGATAATGAAGCTGTTTGTGTGTCTCTAGTTTAAACCTCCTCAGCAGCTAGGTGCTCTGTGTAAAAGCTAGTGTACTGTACTGTAAGTGACTGTAAGTGTTCTCTGATCCACCAGGAGGTGCTGTGTGATGATGACATGTCCTCTAATGATCCAAAAGACCCGAACCGCCCACGATTTACCCTGCAAGAGCTGCGTGACGTCCTGCATGAGCGCAATGAGCTGAAAGCTAAGGTCTTCATGCTACAAGAAGAAATTGCTTATTACAAAAGGTCAGCTGTCTTGATGTTTAACTTTAAGCCATGGAATAAAAAAAAAATTATTTCACAGTTCTGACTTTTTTTCTTGGAATTCTGAAGGGAAAAAATAAGAAATGTGATGTTTTAAACACAAAATTCTTAGGAGAAAAGTCAGAATTGTGAGATATAAACTCTGAATTCTAAGGAAAAGTCCAAACTGACGGATGTAATTTTAGAATTTTGAGAAAAAAGTCGCCTTTCCACACTGAGCGCGATGTGAAAAAGCGAGGCGAATCGCCGACGAACGTTGCTTTCACACTGAACGTGAAACGATTGTTTGCCTTCTGCTAATTCACGCCTGCACGCTAGGTGGCGCCGACCAACAATGCATTTTTCCTCAGATATGTATCTAGTAAATGGATTTAACATCATCCGCTGCTCAATATACAGCATTAAATTAAGATAAACAAAGTTTGGTTCTACACCAGAAACACAAATTATCTATAATGCTTACAAGAATAGGCTACATCCTAAAATATAATTAGAAGTACAATTAGCATCAAGCTACACTTGAAAATGTTTGTAATTATTAATGTATTTGCTTACCCACTTTAAACCATCACTTTGATGTTTGTTTACACTGGTTTTCGAAACAGCGCCACCACTCTCACCCTTTTGTGCAACAGCAGCTGCTCTGGTCACGTGATCCTAGCTAAAATCTTATTGGACGGCCCGTGATTTCGCTTTGCGTAACTGAAAAGATTTGTCGGACTGGTTCGAAAAAAAAAACATTTGCATTTTCGGTGCGCGAATGTTCGCGGTCTATGTGGAAGCATCCATAGAAATC
>NW_015645567.1:1346684-1357677 GCF_001515625.1 Sinocyclocheilus rhinocerous | reverse complement strand
TTAGAGCTGTAACGACAATACCGTGATACCGTGAAACCGTGATATTTTTGCTTAAAGGCCGTTTCACACTGAGCGCGATGCGGAAAAGCGAGGTGAATCGCCGACGAGCGGTGCTTTCACACCGAGCACGAAATGATTGTTCGCCTTCTGCTAATTCACGCCTGCACGCTAGGTGGCGCCGACCAACAATGCATTTTTCCTCAGATATGTATCTAGTAAATGGATTTAACATCATCCGCTGCTCAATATACAGCATTAAATTAAGATAAACAAAGTTTGGTTCTACACCAGAAACACAAATTATCTATAATGCTTACAAGAATAGGCTACATCCTAAAATATAATTAGAAGTACAATTAGCATCAAGCTACACTTGAAAATGTTTGTAATTATTAATGTATTTGCTTACCCACTTTAAACCATCACTTTGATGTTTGTTTACACTGGTTTTCGAAACAGCGCCACCACTCTCACCCTTTTGTGCAACAGCAGCTGCTCTGGTCACGTGATCCTAGCTAAAATCTTATTGGACGGCCCGTGATTTCGCTTTGCGTAACTGAAAAGATTTGTCGGACTGGTTCGAAAAAAAAAACATTTGCATTTTCGGTGCGCGAATGTTCGCGGTCTATGTGGAAGCATCCATAGAAATCTATTGTTTTATTCCAGCAATAAAATAAACGATTTTATCCATCGCATCCGATATTCATTTTGCTAACCTCAGTGTGGAAAGGCCTTAAATTGTGAGATAAAAATTTGCAATTACTTTCTTTATTTTTTACTCCATGGCAGAAACAAAAAAGAATTGCAAGATGTAAACTCTGAATTCTGAGGAAAAAAAGTCCAGATTGTGAGATATAAACTCGCAATTGCAAGAAAAAAAGTCCGAATTAATAAAAAATAGCGATAAAAAGTTACACTTTTTTTATTCCATGGTGGAAACTTTCATAGTGGAAATTCCATGGTGGCTTCCATACATGTAGGTGTGTATGGATATATATATATATATATATATATATACATATTCATACATACATACATATTAGGGCTGTCAGTCGATTCAAATTTGTAATCTAATTAATTACATGATGTGGCGATTAATTAATTGAATTAATTGTAAATTACATTTGGCTGTGAAAATACCCCCAGAAGATAATTTAAAGCCATTATTGTGTTAAATGAGAAAAATATCAAGTAGATATTACAAAAAGTGGCTTTAGAAAATTTTATTACACATAAATGTTTAAGCTACAATTGCCTAACTTAAACTATGGCACGTAAAAGAAGATAATTTGAGAAACATCAGTATTTTTGGTTCATACAATGAAAGCCATTGGTAAACAACAAAAATGAGCAAAAACAGACAATATTGTAGCCTATCAAAAACACAATATTAACTTCTTATTTACTGAACTGTTGTATAAAATCACATTTGCACTCGTGCTATTCGGGACAAAAACAGCACTCGTGTGATATTACTCCCGCTGCTCGTGATATCGCTTATCATAAGATATCAATATGATACAAAAAGTCATACAGCGGCATTTTTTGCCCCAATATCTTACATTTTAAGGGCATATAACTGCATTTTATAGGCTACATCATGCAGTGAGTTGTTGCCCTGCATCATATTTGTCAACAGTTAACTGTATGAAATGTAAGATGACCTACAGGTCTGGGGCGGGTGTGTTAATTGCGTTAAAAGTTTTTAATCGTGATATTCTTCCTTAACTAATTGATAAATTAGCGTGCTAAAACGAAAAGCCCAATATATATGTATTGCTAACTTATTTTTTAATCACATTTACAGTGACGAACAGGAGGAGGAAACAGGCCCACCACTGCCAGACCCCTCTCCTACATTTCGGCCAAGCTCACGCTCCAACTTTCAGCCCGAGTCAGGGATAAAACGACTGTGCGTACTGCTACAAGAGCCAAACATGTACACACACCTGCACACACTTATATTACAAACATCAATCTTATAAATCAGCATAATTTTGCTCCTTCGTGTTTGGAACAGCCTTTGCGTTAGGAGCACAAATATGATGCCCAAGAATGTTAACATTGATTTCTGATTTAGAAATGTTTACAAATTGTTGCATTTATTCAAAGCGACTTGCATTGCAGTCAAAGTATACATTTTATCAGCTCATGCATTTCCCTGGGAATTGAACCCATGACATGCTGTTTGAGCTGAAGAATCACAAGACCATTAAAAACGGTTACACATTCACTAAACTGCAGCTTGACAGACACATTTAGAGTTTTATGACATGTTATGACACATGTTGGTATCCATATACCCTTGTTTTACTAAAATCTTAAGGCATGACCATCATTAATGCTGCCATATGCATCTGAAATGCTGAAGACTAGGATGTGACCAGATGAAGCAGAATGACGCTACAGGTGGTTCTGGGTGTATCTTCTCTTTGCTCAACTCTCCATATCTGTGCCTCTTTGTAACAGGATCTTCACAGCCATTATGCCGATGGTGGCGGCTGGGTTGATTCCAGATGACCCCACTTTACAGCCAATCAGACGACTTATTTCCCTTGTACGACCTTTTGGTGGTTCACCTCTGTGTTCTTTGCTGTTTTAACACTTTATCCTCCCTGCATGTGATGGAGCTGCATGGCCCCCTCATCTCACCCCCCCTCCCTCATTAGAGCCACTGATCGTAAAGAGCACATTCTGATTGGCTGATTGTGGGGCTATCTGTGCGACCAATCAGCAGGAGGATCGTTAGAATCAGCCAGTCAGAATCAAAGTCCCGCTCACTCCTCTAACGGTAGTGCTGTGCTGTTACTACTATATAACATTGAGTCTGTATATTGGCAACTAAAGGAGTGCTTTATAGAGGTGTAGGGAGATTAAACGCTTGATTATCACTGCTTGTGTGAGCTGAAATGTGTCAAGCAAGAGCACAAATACACAGCAGACATTTGTGAGATGCTTTTTGTAAATTTATATCTGGAAAGACCATAGTGAGACTGTAGGGATGAGGTTATGGTACAGTAGGTTGAAATTTTTTTTTTGCATTACATGAAAATAATGCAAAAAATGTTTTTTTTTTTTATAGAATTCTTGTTTTTGTTATTTTGATTTTGATGTGAAATATGATTTCTTCATGCAGTGTAGCCATAAACCGGCTGTGCTTTTTTTTCCAATAGAAAATAACACTTGAAAAGTACTTAAAAGCAACATAATAAACAACACAACTCCAAAACATTTCTGAAACATTCTAGTTTATTAAACATAATTTACAGACACATTCATGCATGACAATGCAAACCAGTTGTGCTGACGCCCTGTGTTACGTTCGCAGGTTTAGCTTTTTTTCCCGTGACAAAAACCGAGGCTCTCAGGGGAGGATGCCGCAGATGGGTGACAGCTTCGGCTCGTGGGCGGGGAAACAGGACGTGTACACAGAACAGGCCCAGGAGGCATTACAGCACATGTAACGAACACACACTAACCACTAACCTGCACCATGTGACCGTATGCCACGTTTGCGCTCCCTTTCATGGTCACTTTCACAGCACTACGTCTGCAAGCAGATGAGACAAGAGCTCACAAAGGGAACATGGGGGACGGGGCCGTTTAGAGTTACTGATAGATTGTGGCCCTCACCTTCGCCCAAAGATACTGTGAGGGAGTTTTATGTGCCTATTTTGTTAGATAGACATTTTATTGCTATTGCAAACGACTAGTTACTGTAAGTAGATGACGCGGACAAATAGATTTCAGACATTATTCTGATGACGTTTAAAGAGAAGGTGCCTTCAGTAGATAAGATACATATCTATTTTTAATTCAAATTGAATTATGAGTGAGAAGAATTATGCACGTGGCTGAAGAAAAAATTAGGGATTTTAATTTTTAGTTGCTACGCCCAGGCCAGAGATTGTCTGAAAAGGATGGTGGCATTATATGTTGAATTATGTTTTTTTGAAATTGCACAGTAGCCTGATTTTTTTTTTTTTTTGGCACACTGAAATATTGAGAATTTAAAGGAATATCAAGTATTCAGAATTTCATGTCTATTGACATCCTTCATGACGTGCTGTCGGTTATCACAGAAAATAATTTTAACTGGTCCCTTCTCTTCTGCTCACCAAGGCTGCATTTATTTGATCAAAAATGCAGTAAAACACTAATATTGTGAAATTGTATTACCATTTAAAATTTTTGATTTTAAAATGTAATTTATTCCTGTGATCAAAGCTGTATTTTCAGCATCATTACTCCAGTCTTCAGTGTCACATGATCCTTCAGAAATCATTGTAATATGCTGATTTGCTATTCAAGGAACATTTCTGATTAGCATTAATGTTGAAAACAGCTGTGTTGCTTCATACTTTTTGTGATATTTTTCAGAATTCTTTGATGAATAGAAAGTTCAAAAGAACATTTGAAATCGAAATCTTTTATAACATAAATGTCTTTACACTTTTGATTAATTGAATGCATCCTTGCTGGATAAAAGTATTAATTTCCTTTAAAAAAAAATCTGGCTGACCCCAAACTTTTGAACGGTTGTGTACTTCTTTTCGAAACCGTGTATTTTAACATTTTTCCCATAGCAGTGCCCCATATACTTCTATTGTACATGCATTATCACACACTGAGTAGCAAGTCAAATTCATTTTCTGTGGCAATTGATAGCATGTCACAGGTTCTGAATTAAGTCTTTAAAACCTGGAATCATGAAACAAAGCTTTACACGCCTCAAGTGTTTCTGCAGCACATTAAAGCAGAACAATATTAATAATCCATAGTTTACTATTGGCATCTGAAGTATCTATCACATGGACAAATGTCATTCACCAGCGGTTTTGCATTGCTTAAATGGTGCTTTCACTGGCAATAATAGAAGTGTTGAGTAGAAGCGTGGAAATGCGTACCTATGTTAAAGTATGTTGATAAAGGCAGCTTTGTAAGCTAGAAAAATACATGCCTTTGGGCCTTAATTCAATTGTTGAACAGCTAGTACGTCACGCAACTGAGAATGATATCCAGTAACAAGAACTGGATCAAATGTATCGTTATGAAGGATTATGCATAACTCATCTCATTGTGTATTAAACTATTTTATACCATGTATTGTGAGAAACCTTGAGTCATTGAAACGCTATTCGTATGGCAAATTATTTGTTCTTTAGTACAAATCTAATTGCTGAAATTAACATTTAAAGGGATGCATGAACATTTAGTCATTGTTTACTTAGCTTAATGTCATTCCATTTTGTATGACTAAATAATGTCAGCATTTAAATGTTTGAATTAACTTATTTCAAACTAAATTCACTTAAGTGGAAAACAAAAATTAGGTTACTTACACTTCCATTCAAAATGGTATCTTCTGCTCTCCAAGGCTGCATTTATTTGATCTTAAATACAGCAAAAACTGTTATATTGTGAAATATTACAATTTTAAATAACTTTTTTTATTGGATATATACTGTATATTGAAATGTAATTTATTCCTGTGATCAAAGCTGAATTTTCAGCATCGTTACTCCAGTCTTCAGTGTCACATGATCCTTCAGAAATCATTCTAATATGCTGATTTGCTGCTCAAGAAACATTTCTGATTATTATCAATGTTAAAAAAACAGTTGTGCTGCTTCATATTTTTGTGGAAACCATGATAGATTTTTCTCATAGATTTTGTTACCATTGCCATGCATTATACGACTGATAGACTGCAACGGTTGGACTTAAAAATCATCAAATGTGTTCTACTGAAGAAACAAAGTCACCTACATCTTGGATGCCCTGGGGGTAAGCAGATAAACATCACATTTTCATTTCTGGGTGAACTATCCCTTTAAGGGAAAAAAAAAATCTTACCAACCTTAAACTTTATTGTTTGGATAAACTTTTATTTCAAACTAAATCCACATCAGTGGGAAAAAATCTAGAATAAGAAAAGAAAGTCTTGTATGCAAAGCTTCATTCTCGGTCTCTGTAAGAGACTCTGTATCGTCTGTCTTCCTTTCTGTTGAAGTCTCTCTCTCGGCTTCGGTCCCGGTGGTGTTTCGAGTCTCTTTTCTCTTTGTAGTAACCTCTATCATTCCCTCGATCCCAGTCGCTTTTCTTCTCCCGCCATCGTCCGTGTTCCCCATCTTGTTCTTGGTCTTTTTGCCTTTCCTCCCTCCCACTCGATGCATCCCATCTATCCGCTGATCTATTCTGGGGCATCATGGATGTCAGATTGATGGGCTTCCGGAAAGGTCTATCCCTGCCTCCAAACCTCAGCTGACCGGACTCCTTTTTGCCCCCCTGGCCTCCTCCGAGTCGCCGTGGAATCCAGCCTTGGAGCATCCGCTCTTGTTCGAAGTCCACGAAGAGCTCGTATTGGTCCACCACCAGCTTGTTGGCGTCTCTCCAGGCTCTCTTCACCGAACGCTCCTCTTTGTATTCAACGAAAGCATAACGCTTGGAGAAACCAGTCACGATGTCCCGGACCAGATGTACCCTGCGGATGTCTCCAAACTTGGAGAAGACTTCCTGGAGCTTGTCCTCAGATGTCTGTGGATTCAGGCACGCCACAAACAAGGTTAGGTGAGGGTCACCGGTCACACCCTTGTTAGGCTGGTAACGGGCCATCATGGCCCTCCAGACGGCTTTGTCGTGGGGCTCTAAATCTGTGCCATCGATGCTGCCCGCTTTGAGAGGGTCGTAAACCTTCGCCAATAAATAAGAAGCATTTTCTCCAGACTTTTGGACACCCCTGTATATACAACGACACAGGCAAAGCATTGCATAAAATCATTTATTTAAACAATGCATCTACCATCTCATACAGATTGATTGGAACACTCTCAGTCAGCTTTTGGTCATCAACACTCAGTTTTTGTGTAACAGGTACTGCTTTGTTCAAGTTAATCACGACACACTCAGCATTGTACAACGGTCACATTTCAAATGATATCCAAGTTTGGTTTCACATTCCAGTTTTCTGAACCTTTTAAAATGTCGCTCCTTTTAGCATCGGCTTTCTGCTTCAAACATAAACGTTTGGGCATTATAAATAATTATTGCTAAGCCTCTAACTACCTTACATTAGATTAGATTAAGAAAACTCTTATAAAAATGCAGAAAGTTGGACTATAACTGCATGCTTTGGAAGCACTGATCTACCAATATATAAAATATACAAAAAGAAATGTGCCGAAACTAGCATGTCATAGAGCAGGATAAATATCTTAAAAGTAGGACACGTCGAATATGTACCGCAATCTAACGTGTTTGACATGTAAGTCACTGTGTGACATACCCATACACTTACTAGCCCAAAACATTCTGTTTACTAAGGCAATGATTACATTAAAAACGGTCTAGTTAAGAAACAAGGTGTTTTTCCCTCCTCTCAGTACATTAATGCTTCAGCCATGGGTGAGCTTCTATCGAAGCTTTACTGCGGTCGCCGTAGTCGTAAAGAAGTTCTTCTCCTTCCTGGATGTCTCTGGAGGCCACGAGGATAAGGTGAGGTATTCCATTAATATCATGGAGTTTGGTTTGACAATTGCCATTTTTACTGTGGTTGATGAGCCTTCCCAATCGATCTGACTCTTTCGTAGCGTCCACACTGTCGGAGAAGAAGTGTGCAAGATTTCAGACAGCGTTTAAAATTGTTTCACTGCTAATTAAAGGAATATTTCAGCCAATTTCTGACAATTTACTTACACTCAGGCCATCCTAGATGTAGGTGAGTTTGTTTCTTCTTCAGAACAGATTTGGAGAAATGTATCATTCCATTACTCGCTCACCAGTGGATCCTCTGCAGTGAATGGGTGCCGTCAGAATGAGAGTCCAAACAGCGGTTTGAAGTTTAAAACGTCTTAATAATGGATTTGTTTCTAACAAACGCACAGCTTTTCACTTCACAACATGTTAATTGATGGACTGGAGTGGTGTGGATTACTTGTGGATTATTGTGATGTTTTTATCAGCTGTTTGGACTCTCATTCTGACGGCACCCATTCACTGCAGAGGATCCACTGGTGAGCGGGCGATGTAATGCTACATTTCTCCAAATCTGATGAAGAAACAAACTCATCTACATCTTGGATGGCCTGAGGGTGAGAAGTAAAAATGTATTGCAAACAGTTTTAATTTTGACTTTAGGACAGTTTACTACAATTTTCCTTTGAATAAATTCAAGAAAAATTAGATAAAACAAATGGAAAGTGCACTGTAACATTTTTGTTGTTGTTGTAATTTTAACGATAAAAGACCGTAAAATGCTACAGTAAAGAAATAATTGGTTAACAGTAAGTTTACAGTACAATTTTAAATTTTTACATTTAACAGCACAGTTTACATTTTACAGTAAAATACTGTTAAATGTACAGTTTTGGAAGTGAAAAAGAACACGTCATCTTATAATTGAGTGAAAACCGTAAATTGACATTCCCAGAATTCCCTGTGAGACATTGTACATTTGTTGGTTATTCTTATCAGTTATGTACATTAGGGTTTTGTTAAATTGTATGTTGTTCAAGTACTGTTTATTTTATTTAGTGTCATGTGTGTTACCATGAGGGTGTTTTGTATTTGTGTGTATTACACCTTCACTTTCTATAGTATTTAAATCAGCTTGTGGAAAAGCTATTTGTGATGAGAAAGTGACAATGAATCAAAGCTCTGGTGGTTGTGAGTATATTATAAAGGTACAAAACAGATTTTACTACTTTAGAAAGTTATTACATTAACAACATATCAGTTAATGAAATATACGTTTTTTTACTGTATATTTTGTTTATGATGGTTACAGCTGCCGTTTTTTTTTTTTACAGTAAATTTCACAATTTTTATTTTTTTTTACAGTGGGTGTGCTGCTTGAACCTACCAATATGTTTTGCTGAGATACTGGAAGTAATACATGTAGCAGCCAGTGGCTGGATCTTGTGCGTATAAAGCCTCCCTTTGTTTGGCGTCCGTTATCTGCAGCAGATCTCCATGATACTCCACTACATACTGGCCTTTCTGGAACTTCTGTGTGGCGAAAACTCCCCTGCCCTTTCCTTCAATGCATCTGACCTGTCAAGAACAACATGAAGGTACGCTTGCATCCATCCAGCAGAGTTCATCATGAAACTGAATTCATCATGTCCAAAATTACCATCATTCCATTCTCAATCCCGTTTGTGATCAGCATGTCTATGTGCCTCTTCTCTTCACACTGTTGACAGAAAACAGGCATATGCATTAATATTATAACTTCGGCTAATATAACGCCTACGAAAAAACAATTCTTAAATGTGTGTATATATATAGTATTTATAGAGTTTTAGCTTTTAGTTTTAATTACTTTTTCTTATTTGTAAGTCGCTTTGGATAAAAGCGTCTGCTAAATGACTAAAAGTAAAGTAAAAGTACTTATTACTGAAGCAGTCTTACAATAATTAGTTGCATAATAGGACTAGGTGTTATGATCCCAATATTCAGCACCATTTAGCCGCACCATAGAACATTTTCCCTTCACCATTCTATAAATTAAATCGTCATTACAAAAAGCTAGACAGCAAAGTTGCTCGTCTAGTTGCTGAACAAAATTGAAAAAATTAATTCCTTCAATTTTTAGGCAAGTGCATCATGTGACTTACATTCTCGGTGCGGATTTCTTTACTTGAACTTTGCGACAGGCTCGTTTCCTCTGACTGGGGGAAGTGACGTCACTGCTGGCGTGGATGTATGAGGCAGTGCAGTGCAGCTGATGCGTTTTCTCCTCAGCTCTGTGCTGCAGCTCTTCATTCACAGCCATTTTTGGGAGGATGAACTCACCATTCACAGTACTGCCTCTCCTGGCTGTAATACACACAAATTAATGACTTTAATAACAACAAATGCAGTGAATGTGATTAATGTCAAGACAGAGAGATAATGCATTTATTTCCTCCATCCTTACAATCTCCATGCTTCTGTGGCTCATTTTGCGTGCAGAATAATCGTGAAGTTTTCCCGTCTTGGATGAGTTTGACAGCGATGGCTTCATGATGCTGTGATTTCGAGCTGCTGTGCTGTAAGAGACGGTGAAATGGCGAGTGTCCGTTGCATATGATGTCCTGCAAAACAGTGAGATTTAGAAAGGAGGTGCCCACTGACTTGAGCTTTCTGTGCGTCTAAGCATAAAGTAGTGGCGTACATCAAATTTTGTTTTATGGGGCATAAAATAATATGCAATGGAGTAAAACGTGGTCATGTATTAGGTTTCCAATTCAAATACCAGACATGACAAAGCACATTTTGTAGTCAATTTACACACTGTTATAAAGAAAAATAAAGAAAAAATAAATAAAAATGGACCTGCACACATGGTGTATATTATTATTATTATTTTTATTGTTGAATGCCCACTGACTTGAGCTTTCTGTGCGTCTAAGCATAAAGTAGTGGCGTACATCAAATTTTGTTTTATGGGGCATAAAATAATATGCAATGGAGTAAAACGTGGTCATGTATTAGGTTTCCAATTCAAATACCAGACATGACAAAGCACATTTTGTAGTCAAAATTTACACACTGTTATAAAGAAAAATAAAGAAAAAAATATAAAAATGGACCTGCACACATGGTGTATATTATTATTATTATTATTTTTATTTTTGAAACCCTACATTTAGTGTAAATATTTTATTTAAAAAATCCTTTGAATTATAATTCGAATCAATTGTAATTTTCACATATAAAACAGTATCAATGATATAGTATTACACTTTCGGTAAAAACTGTTGCCATTTTAATTTTAGTTTGCCTTTTTAGTAATTTTGTTGTGCATTTTTATTATTTTTTACTAGTTTTGTGTTTTTAAATATGTCTATTTAGTTTTTAATATTTTTGTTTAATTATATTTTCGATGTTTTAGTACTTAAATTTAAACTAAAGAAATATGAGAAATGTAATAGATTAAATGTTTTTTATATTTTATTTCAGTTTATTTATGGATTTAGTTAAGAAATATATATATATATATATATATATA
>NW_015645567.1:1332171-1341279 GCF_001515625.1 Sinocyclocheilus rhinocerous | reverse complement strand
ATATATATAAATAAAGGTTATATGTACACAAACACACACATATACAGTATATATATATATACAGTATATGTATGTATGTATATATATATATATGTATATACACACACGCACACACACACACATATATATATATATATATATATAGAGTCCTATTTGTATGTGTGCACTGGAACATTTATTTACCAAGGAAAATTCCTTGTGTGTGGCAATCTTTCTCATTCTGATTCTAATGACAGATTATAAATAATGACAAATAATAAATAATTGTGAAAAGCAATATAATAATAATAATAGTAGTAATAAATATTTAACTGGAGGCGACTAATCAAATAGTGTTTTTCAAAATAACGAATATCTGAGTCGATCGTAAACTGCATAACATGTAATTATATTGCTGTAACTTTACCATGTAATTGATAGTTGCTGGACACGCCCACACTGGGCCTGTAGCAGCTGCGCTCTCGCGGTTTATAATGTTGTGCACCGCAGCGCTATTGTTCTTTTATCTGCTTTAAACGTCACAATCAGGTGTCCGAACACACACAGATCATACATCACACTGAACACACGCACAAAGCCACATCCATTCATACAACTTATCAAACAGGGACCCGCACCAGCCGGTGGAGTTGGTGTGTTTTCGGATGGAGAGTTGAGGATAAGAGCAGTTTATAGACGCATCCGAACACTGTCTGCTATCAAATCATCCTCATCTGCGAGGAACCGCCGTGTAACGTTAACCTACCCCGTTCATTTCAGTCCACTCTCTCTCCGAGCCTTTTGTTTTGAGCCGAAGGTCCAGTCCAGTGTTTTCTCCTCTACACTTCTGTCCTTCTAAACGGCGTGAAACGAGGACATTCACAAACAGCTCCGTGTTAAAGACGGAAAAAAAACAAGAAACTTTCGAGCTGTTTTGATTAATACTCCTACATACGAGATAGTTTCTACAGTTTCACGCATGTTTGCACGCACTTTCGTCTCATTCACGGGAGGAAACCATGTGAGCATTTAAATAACCAATAATGTTTGGAAGTTGTGTTCAAATTGCCCGGAAGATGGGGCTGTTAGGCGGCTCGCTCTTCCTGTTTTATTATTAGTAAAAAAATAAAATAATAATAAAAAAATAAAATAGCTCTCGAAAAGCTGATTCAGTATTGGTAGTACATTTTCATGATTTAATTTTAATTCTATGCGTTGTTTTTATTTGCTTATTTAGTTTTAACAGCTTGTTGATTCTATAGGGACAGTAAGTAGAAGCCTTGCAAAAAATAATAATGTAAATCATATTTTTCTTAATAACTAAAAAACATTTTAAAGAACCTTACAAAAGACTAATAATTTTTAGTGTACAAAGACGTTTTGAAGAGTTGACCTTGGGTACTGAGTGTTTTATTTTCCTCAAAATAAATTTGAAACTCTTTTTAAAAAAAAATTAATAATACAAATGTAATAATACAAATTTAAGGTGTTTTCTTTTATTTCTTTAAGAGTTTAAAGGTCAGTCTTGCAAAACACAATATACAATTCTTGGCCAGCAAGTAGAAACCTTGCAAAACAATAAAACTATCAGTATAATATATACCACTTAAAATAAATAATAAAATGATATATAAATTTTTTTTTTCATTTTAAAAATCATAAAGGTCCTTAAATATCTTACAAGGCCGAACTGAAAATTCTAATATAAAACCTCAAAAACTTCAATGGTTTATGGACATATTTTGTTTTACATGCCAACATTAGTATATTATGTCCATATATAACACTTAATATGACTTTTTATACTTTTCACAAATTTAGGGGGCTCTCAAAGTGTTTTGAGGACAATACTAAAAAATACAATTTACAATACTTTTTTTAAATGTTGTTCATTGTTTGTGGATTATTTTTTTTTTGGATTGAAATAATTCATAGATTTAAAACATGTTGATCTTCTGATATTTTGGGTGTTTTTCAACCTTTGTCAAAAAGCAGAGGTCAGAACTCTCTGCCTTTGACCTTACCAGTATGGCTTCAGCAATGTCATTTTGACGTGTCATTGGAGGAAACTATTTTTAACGCGTCACTTCCTGAAGATTATAAATAATGACAAATAATAAATAATTGTGAAAAGCAATATAATAATAATAATAGTAGTAATAAATATTTAACTGGAGGCGACTAATCAAATAGTGTTTTTCAAAATAACGAATATCTGAGTCGATCGTAAACTGCATAACATGTAATTATATTGCTGTAACTTTACCATGTAATTGATAGTTGCTGGACACGCCCACACTGGGCCTGTAGCAGCTGCGCTCTCGCGGTTTATAATGTTGTGCACCGCAGCGCTATTGTTCTTTTATCTGCTTTAAACGTCACAATCAGGTGTCCGAACACACACAGATCATACATCACACTGAACACACGCACAAAGCCACATCCATTCATACAACTTATCAAACAGGGACCCGCACCAGCCGGTGGAGTTGGTGTGTTTTCGGATGGAGAGTTGAGGATAAGAGCAGTTTATAGACGCATCCGAACACTGTCTGCTATCAAATCATCCTCGTCTGCGAGGAACCGCCGTGTAACGTTAACCTACCCCGTTCATTTCAGTCCACTCTCTCTCCGAGCCTTTTGTTTTGAGCCGAAGGTCCAGTCCAGTGTTTTCTCCTCTACACTTCTGTCCTTCTAAACGGCGTGAAACGAGGACATTCACAAACAGCTCCGTGTTAAAGACGGAAAAAAAACAAGAAACTTTCGAGCTGTTTTGATAAATACTCCTACATCCGAGCTAGTTTCTACAGGTTCACGCCGCCATGTTTGCACTTTCGTCTCATTCACGGGAGGAAACCATGTGAGCATTTAAATAACCAAAAATGTTTGGAAGTTGTGTTCACATTGGCCGGAAGATGGGGCTGTTAGGCGGCTTGCTCTTCCTGTTTTAGTATTACTTAAAAAAATATAATAAATAAAATAGCTATCGAAAAGCTGATTTGGTATTGCACGCATGTTTTTATTTTAATTCTATGCGTTATTTTTATTTGCTTATTTGGTTTTAACAGCCTGTTAATAATATAAATAATTTTTTCTTAATAATAAAAACATATTAAAGGACCTTACAAAAGGACTAATAATTAATTTATGGTGTACAAAGACATTTTGAAGTGTTGGCCTTGAGTAGGCTACTTGAGTTTATTTTCCTCATTTTTTTTTACCTCACTTTATTTACATTTTTCCGTATATAAAACAACATACAGCATAGAATTGCAAAACATATACATATACTTGTATGACCTCCATGTATCTCTATTTAATAAAAGGGTCTATACGATAAATAGCAACAGAACAAAGTGAATACTGAAGAAAGCATTTCACATGATGTAAGAAAAAAGGGAGGAGAACATAAACTAACAACAGAGGATACTATATGATATACAACAGAACAACAACATAAATCAAAACACAACAACCACGCATACAAGAAACAAAAATGTGAGGGGTGTACTCACTTCTGTGAGATACTGTATATATATATATATATATATAATACATCCTTAAAATAAATTCGAAGAGCTTTTAAAAATGTAATAGTTTTTACCAATTTAAGGTGTTTTCTTTTATTTCTGTAGGAGTTTTAAGGTCAGTATTGCAAAATACAAAATACAATTGTTTTTTTGTGATTCTATAGGAGCAGAAAGTAGAAGCCTTGCAAAATAACAATAAAAAATCAATATAATATATACCACGTATAATAAATAATAAAAGAATATAAAACATAACATTAGCTTTTTAAATATTCATTATTTGTCATTAAAAAATCCTAAAGGTCCTTAATAAATATCTTAAAAGGCTGAATTGAAAATTCAAATACAAAATCTCAAAAACCTCAATGCTTTATAGACATATTTTATTTCACATGCTAACACAGGTATATTATGTCCATATAACACATAACATTTTGAATTGTTGACTTTTTATACTTTTCACAAGTTTAGGGTGCTTTCTTCATCTCTCCAAGAGTTTTGAGGACAATATTAAAAATACAATACACAAAGATTTTTTAACGATGTTCACATTTTGTGGATTTAATTGGTTGAAATAATTCATAGATTTAAATGTTCATCTTCTGATATATTGGTTGTTTTCCAAATTTGTCAAAAAAAAAGAGGCCAGACTCTTCATTGACCTTACCAGTATGGCTTTAGCAATGTCATTTTGACGTGTCATTGGAGGAAACTATTTTTACCGCGTCACTTCCTGAATGTGAGTAAGGGAGAGGTCACGTGACAAGGCTTCGGCGCTCTCCTTCTCCGACTACTTTTGATTTAAAAATATAATTAAACATCTCGATTCATATGTACGGGCTCCAGTGCTTTCTGAAAGATGGTCGTTGGTCGGCTCTCGACCGATGCTCCGCGACGCGTCATGCGCGTCTCGTCGGGAACATTTTTGGACACGAAATCGACTGTTTTGTGGGCTGCAGCGTCACGTGACCCGCACGCGCCTCGGGTAAAGATGGCGCCCGGCGGTTAGAAAACAAGCAGCGTGAGCAGCGGCGACATCCTGCACTCCGCCGCGACGTTTGGGATCCATAGAAACCGAGTGGAGTAGGTGTTTATCTCACTGGACTTCTCCGACTACTTTTGATTTAAAAATATAATTAAACATCTCGATTCATATGTACGGGCTCCAGTGCTTTCTGAAAGATGGTCGTTGGTCGGCTCTCGACCGATGCTCCGCGACGCGTCATGCGCGTCTCGTCGGGAACATTTTTGGACACGAAATCGACTGTTTTGTGGGCTGCAGCGTCACGTGACCCGCACGCGCCTCGGGTAAAGATGGCGCCCGGCGGTTAGAAAACAAGCAGCGCGAGCAGCGGCGACATCCTGCACTCCGCCGCGACGTTTGGGATCCATAGAAACCGAGTGGAGTAGGTGTTTGTCTCACTGGACATCAGCTGTCAGACGGCGGGTTTGGGCTGTTTCCTGTCACGATCACAGTTTTGGTCGGTTTAGGGCCGCTGTGCGAAAGAATACTGAGTTTTATTGCGTTTCGCGTGATTGCTGAGGGAGGCTGCTAACCTGAGGCGAGCCGTTAGCACACTTTTGACAAAGTCACTGACAGGAATTATTCGTTCAAATGTCACTTTTTGGCACTTATTCTACTTGTCAGGGTCCTTTGGATTTATTTAAACCCGGGTATAGCCTATGTAAAGAGCGTTTTGACAACTCTTTTGATATTTAAAGTTGATGAAACGAATCGTCAGGAAAATTAGCTAGCAACCACCGTCACCGAGACTGAGGTGTGTGTTTCAACATATTTTTGACTAGTGAGACTTTATGTTAAAGCGTATTTATATTATACACTAATGTTATAATGTGTCTTTAAACCACGATCTGTTTCTCGGGGAAGCATTTAAACGTCTCCGCTGAATATTTAGGACTCGAGAGCTGCACGTCTAGTGCACCGGCTGTCTTATGTTGTGTATTCACAACCACCAGATTATACGACAGGTTATCATCGCGGTTTAATTTCAACATTTTTATCATTTCGGAAACCATTAGAGTGTTCTTTTGCTTTTAGTCTGGTTTCTGAACGTGTAAGCTGATTGATATTAAGATCCAGCATCAACGGCAGACCAGGAAGTATCTTGTTGGATCAGTTTTGTCAAACACGTGTGGAGGTGGATGTTGTGGTGAGCCGTTAGCAGCATTAGTTTAGCACGTTGTTGCCCTTATGAATGCATTTCTTGACCAATTAGTGTTGTTTAGGTTTATATAATATGCAGTGTTCAGCAAAGGTCTAACATTAGTATCTTCCAACAGCATGTGATGGGAAAGATGTGATCTTTAGTTGGTTTTTTTGTCATTGTCTATAATAATAATAATGTGTGTAGTTTAAGAGGACGTTTAATTATGTCTGATGTTAGATTAAAAAAAATGTATGCTTTGCAAAGCAGAGTCCCTTTACAATTATTAATATGATGTTTTTCTCTGTCTTTTAGACAATGGATCCTGGACAAGATTTGCTTCTGGCTGCTCTTAGTGAAAGTGGAATCTGCCCTAATGATCTATTTGATGTTGATCCTCAGGACACGCTTCCACTCCCTGCTTCACAACAGGTCATTTAAAACACATACATGCAACATGGTTTACTCGTTTTCACGCAGTTTAGTTTTTTTTCCCCTTAATTCAAAACCCAGTACTGTATCGGTGTACTATTAACACAGATTTCACAAATCCATTTGTTTACGATATCAAATAGTTTGGATATGTATCGGGTACAGTGCAGGTGAATTTTTCGTAAGGAATAAATCACTTAACTAAAGCTTTTAACTATACAGTGAACCCTGACAGTTGGTACGATAATGTTAAAGGTTAAAATGAACGTCCAAACTATTACATTTAATTGCAGTTTAGTTTCAGATATATAATTAACATCAAATAAAAACTGAGTTGTATACAGAGATTTCAACTGCACATAAGGCAGTTTTTATATACACTTCTTAATTATATAAAAATAGTTTTACCTCAATTTGTTGTTGAAATATAAACATTTGAACTTGTTTTACTGGCAGATATATTCAAACCTACATTAAATATTGAAGAACATATAATGATTGTCATATTTTGCATATATTTAGCAAAATGCTCCACTCTTGAGTTATTTTTTTTTTAGCTAAGTAATGAGCCATGAACATTGAATGGCTTTCCTGAGGTAAATGTAGCTTTATGTGACACTTTTCCGTGGTTGAAACACTGGATTGAGTGATTACATATCATCTGATGATCATTCATGGATATTTTGTGCCATAACTAGTAGTAAAGAGAAAGAGATGATCGGTTCACATGTTTCTTGAACTGAGGCGCTACAGCGATCTGTTACAACATATTAAAAAGCCCCAAAACCACATTTATTGTTTGAGTTTTGTGATAAAATTAACATAATTTAAAAGCTGAGATATCAAAAGCAACAAAGCACAAATCTTATTGAGCTTGCAGGATGTGAGGCTCGCTACAAATAACGTTTAGTGAAGTGTTGTTCGCGCAACAATAGAAAACAGCATAGATTGGGATTTAAGAATCAATATTGGTTTATCAAAATGATAGGCCACCCAGACCTACTAAAAACAAAACTCAGAATTAAAAGCAATTTAAAAGCATTCTTTCTCAAAGTAGCACATTTGATTAACAAGTGATAATTGAGTCGTTCTTTTCCTTTTCAGTCAGTCTCATTAAATGCACTTGACATCGGTCTCCGTAATGAAGCTTCTGGAGTTGTCAGGGTTGAACCTGCAGTTCCACCTACTCCTACAGTCACAATCAGGGTAAGTGTTGCATGTAGCATCACTAACAGCTAGGGCTGTGCAAAAAATCGAATGCGATTTTCATGCGCATCTCGTCAGTAAAGCCGCTCCTGTGATTAGTAGTAAATTTCCAGCACGTGCTTTCAGATGGAGCGGCATTTACTACACAGTGCCGTAGTTCACTGACAAGCTACACAAAATCGCGTTCAAAATCGGCAATGAATTGCCTGCGATTCTGAAAAAAACGGCAAGTTTTTTTTTTTTTTTTAAGTATGTAGTTTTTATTAATTTTTAAGTTTAAATGTTAGTTATTTTGTAGTACACAAGTTAAACTAAAATGAAAAATGTTGCCTTGGCAACTGGCTAAAATACGTTTTTGTTATTATTATTTGGTTCCACAGTGTTTGCTGATTTTTATTTATATATATATATATATAAACTTTTAAGTTATTTATTTTATATTAGGCCTATAGCATGGTGTATTTTTATTCAGTTTGCTAACAAAAGTTTTGTTTAATATAAGTGAAAAAGTACCGTTTTGTTGTATACATTCAAACAACTGATGCTGAATTGATGCTAATAAAGTGAAAGTAAAATGCGCACAGGCATTTACAAGCTATTTAAAAGTGAAGGAAAGCGAGGAAAAGAGGGAAAACCCCAACGAAACCCATTCCCCCGGTGATACCGTTATTACTGGTGTTGTCACATGTCAATTAACCGGTGGGAAATTGTCCTCACCGTCACAACCCTAGTTTGCATTTATTTCTGGAAGTTGCATCCAATCAGATTGGAACTAGCTATTTCTTGCCTTTTATTCTGTGCAATATTATGTAGACAGTGAGTGAGTGAACTATAGACGGTCGGTCTGTTTGAAGCTACTGCTTGTTTTAATATTTGGCTGTAAAGCTCAGAATTACGCATTGATTGTATATTCTGTCGTCTTTGCAGGAGAAGCCTCAGCCCTCAACAACCACCTTCGTTTTAAATCAACTGAATCAGTTGCCATCGCTGGGTACAATTGTAGTGACCAAACCATCAGCCGGGACCACCGCCAGGCAGACCATCAGAGTAACCAAGGTGGTACACACAAGTTCGACAGCACAACGGAGCTCTTTGTCCTCTCCCGCCGTTTGCACTGTGGTCCCACCGAATAATGAGCAGATCAGATTGAAGGACCTTCTCAGAACCAGCAGCCTGAAGACAAGCAGCCTTGGAGAGCTTATGAAGTTGAAGCCCCCACCTGACATAGCACGACCTGTTGCTACGGCAACAGCCACAGGCACAAGTGAGTGCTGGCAGACATGCTGGACCTCGAGCGATCAAATGGTTTTTTGCTTGTAAGGGTCTGTCGATGCAGCTCTCGGCTTTGTGGCACTTTGCAGATCTAATGATGAGTGCCAGTTTTCAAGTGCTGCCTCCAGTTGTCAAAACGAAACCAACATGGGCTCAAACCACCTTTGGAGGCGTTAAAGGGTTAGTTCACCCAAAAATGAAAATTAGCCCATAAATTACTCACCCTCAAGAGCTGTGCAATATATCGAAATTATCGAAATATAGCAAATGTACATAATATATATATATGACACAAGATAGTTATAGAAGTTCACAGAACTCACTCAGCAACAGCTGAGTAAAACTTTCATTTGAGCATGTGGCACTTTAAGCATTATCGTATCGCATATCGCGTATCGCATTTTTCTTCAATATCGCACAGCCCTAAGTCATCCTAGGTGTATATGACTTTCTTCTTTCAGATGAATCCAGTCGGAGTAATATTAAAAATTGTCTTTGATCTTTCAAGCTGTTTAATACCACAC